>NC_143414.1:0-151640 GCF_059467195.1 Physcomitrium patens
CCCTAAACCCTAAACCCTAAACCCTAAACCCTAAACCCTAAACCCTAAACCCTAAACCCTAAACCCTAAACCCTAAACCCTAAACCCTAAACCCTAAACCCTAAACCCTAAACCCTAAACCCTAAACCCTAAACCCTAAACCCTAAACCCTAAACCCTAAACCCTAAACCCTAAACCCTAAACCCTAAACCCTAAACCCTAAACCCTAAACCCTAAACCCTAAACCCTAAACCCTAAACCCTAAACCCTAAACCCTAAACCCTAAACCCTAAACCCTAAACCCTAAACCCTAAACCCTAAACCCTAAACCCTAAACCCTAAACCCTAAACCCTAAACCCTAAACCCTAAACCCTAAACCCTAAACCCTAAACCCTAAACCCTAAACCCTAAACCCTAAACCCTAAACCCTAAACCCTAAACCCTAAACCCTAAACCCTAAACCCTAAACCCTAAACCCTAAACCCTAAACCCTAAACCCTAAACCCTAAACCCTAAACCCTAAACCCTAAACCCTAAACCCTAAACCCTAAACCCTAAACCCTAAACCCCTAAACCCTAAACCCTAAACCCTAAACCCTAAACCCTAAACCCTAAACCCTAAACCCTAAACCCTAAACCCTAAACCCTAAACCCTAAACCCTAAACCCTAAACCCTAAACCCTAAACCCTAAACCCTAAACCCTAAACCCTAAACCCTAAACCCTAAACCCTAAACCCTAAACCCTAAACCCTAAACCCTAAACCCTAAACCCTAAACCCTAAACCCTAAACCCTAAACCCTAAACCCTAAACCCTAAACCCTAAACCCTAAACCTTCTATTCGAGTCAAGAGTGCCTTAACATTTGCTAGACAAGCAATAGGATGGAGTGGCAAGCATATGGAGCGACAACTTCAACAAGCAAGAGAGTGGAGAAGTGCCCAAGCAAGTCAACAAGCATTGATACAAGTGGGGCAATTCCTCTACGATGGTTGGGAGCAAGATGATCCAAGTATTCGTCCTCTCATCTTTGAATTCCTTCACAATGCACATTGGTTTGTTCATAGTAGGGTCGTAGATAGACGTGTAGATGGCTTGATGTTAAAGAAGACCAATAGTGGTGCATATTGGAAAAAGGATGGAGTGTATGAAGATCGTATTGGAGGAGCTCGCCACTTCATTCAAGAATATGGTGCAAATTGGCGGAATCATGTTCAATCCATTGCATAGGCTTAGAACACATATAATATAAAGTTAAATCATATGTACATATAGTATAAATATGATATTTTCCAAAAAAAAAAAGACATTTACCTATATAAATTATCCAATATATTATTATAATGTCCAAAAGTCTCTATGTATTTATTTCATATTTTTATAATATTTTTTTCATATATTAATGAAAGGCAAATTTTGCTATTTTGAAAATCTCATAGCTCCTAAACTATAAACTTGCTGAAAATTTTAAACATACCATTGGAATCAGAAGCATGACAAATAGGGGGGTAGGTCAAATCAAAAATTCAAAACAATAAAGTACACAAAAAGTCAACAGAAAATTGTATCAAGTCAAATGCCTTATATCTCAAAAATTGAAAAACATGTATAGGATTTCAAGACCATCACTAGATTCCTAGACCCTTAAAATAGGGGGGTAGCTCAAATCAAAACTTCAAAATTCCTATTCATATGCAAAGTCAACTCAAAAGTCAAAATAGTCAAACACTTAATAACTATAAATATATGCACCTTTTCAAAACTTCAAGCACATATTTATAATTGGCAACCCTCAAACAAATCCAATGGACTTTTCAAAAATTTCAAAAAGCCTTATATGACAAAAGTCAAAACCCTAAACTCCAAGTCAAAGTAGCTAAATCTTCCAAACTATAAACTTGTATAGGAAAAGAATTATACCATTGACATCCTAGACACCATAAATAGGGGGGTAGGTCAAGTCAAAATCCAAAAATAATGATGCCCAAAAACCGGGGACACCCTTGTAACCCTAAACCCTAAACCCTAAACCCGAAACCATAAACCCTAAACCCTAAACCCTAACCCCTAAACCCTAACCCCTAAACCCTAAACCCTAAACCCTAAACCTGGGTCGGTTGAGGAATGGGGATAAATGCGGGGTCATTTGCAAGCAAGTCGATGTCATAAGGGTAACGTGGGATGTTGCAAGCGACGCTACAGCAAGCGGCGCAAGCTCAGGGGCTAGGGGACAAAGCAAATGTCGGTGGTGTCGGCACATCGGCGACATTTGGAACATTTGAACTTGATGCCAACGCTGATAATACTCAAAGCAGGTTCAATTGGAATCGGCTGCCGAGAGCAGGTCCAGTTGGAATTGGTTGCCAAGAGCAGGTCCAGTTGGAATTGGTTGCCAAGAGCAGGTTCAATTGGAATCGGCTGCCAAGAGCAGGTCGAGATGGAATTGGCTGCCAAGAGTAGGTTCAATTGGAATCGGCTGCCAAGAGCAGGTCTAGTTGGAATTGTCTGCCAAGAGCAAGTTCAATTGGAATCGGGTGCCGAGAGTAGGTCTTGTTGGAATCGGCTGCCAAGAGCAGGTCCAGTTGGAATTGGCTGCCAAGAGCAGGTTCAATTGGAATTGGCTGCCAAGAGCAGGTCCAGTTGGAATTGGCTGCCAAGAGCAGGTTCAATTGGAATCGGCTGCCAAGAGCAAGTTCAGTTGGAATTGGCTGCCAAGAGCAGGTTCAATTGGAATCGGCTGCCAAGAGCAGGTCCAGTTGGAATTGGCTGCCAAGAGCAGGTTCAATTGGAATCGGCTGGCAAGAGCAGATCTAGTTGGAATTGTCTGCCAAGAGCAAGTTCAATTGGAATCGGGTGCCGAGAGTAGGTTTTGTAGGAATTGGCTGCCAAGAGCAGGTTCAATTGGAATCGGCTGCCAAGAGCAGGTCCAGTTGGAATTGGCTGCCAAGAGCAGGTTCAATTGGAATCGGCTGCCAAGAGCAGGTCCAGTTGGAATTGGCTTCCATGAGCAGGTTCAATTGGAATCGGCTGCCAAGAGCAGGTCCAGTTGGAATTGGCTTCAAAGAGCAGGTTCAATTGGAATCGGCTGCCAACAGCTCAATGCATGTCTGCCAATTAGAATTGCATGGCCGACAATTGGAATTGGCCGCCTTTTCTTGCTACCATTGCTCCTTTCTAGGGCCTGGCACGAAGTAACTTTAGGAGGTTGGCAAGCATAAAGGAATCGGCCAACGTAACGACAGGGACGGTGGCTGGCGTTGATGGCAATGAACACGACGGCATGAGACGAGGAATGAATGCAGCGTATGGCTATTGGCACTGCAATGTCCAATTGGGTGTGAATTGCGGAGCAGGGTGGAGGGACGGGTGGGGGATTGAAAAATGTCTATCGGAGCGTGAGTCCTTCGTATTTGCTCCACATTTTCTCAGACCGGGTCCTGACGCCTCCTTATCGCACGTTTTATAATATGCATTTCAATGTTGGAAGCATAGGTGCTGGTCGTGCTTGGTCGCTTGAGCAATGCGGTTAAGCTTCAACAACATCAACAACATTAAGATCGAAGACGTAGATTACTACGAAGTCTGCAAGCCATCCACTCATAACCATATGAGCTGCACAAAGCTCCTAAACCTTGGTCGCAAATGGTGATGTCCAAAGCTGATGATCTCACAATAGATCAATACCTTGGTTTAGGGTACACAATTTATAGTCTTAGTCTTCGAAATGAAAGCTTCCAGTGGCAATTTATAGGTCCAAAGTATATCCTACAAACAAGAGATGATCTGGATTTTTATTCTTAAACCTAAGTACCCTACAGTTAGTCGGAGAGGAAGTTGGAATACATAGAAATATATGAGGTCATATGGCTAAAATCAGGTTTAATGAAGGAGCTTGGAACTGTAGTGTCAAAAGCAAAAGACACAAGTGAGGTCTGAGAGAAGTGGTCGACCATGCGTGTGACACCCAGTTGAGAGCAGTCCTCCTTTTCCGCAGTTCATCTCGCTCGTCGTTGTCACGGTGGAGATTCAAGTCATGACAAGGGATGGCTGCTGCAAAGCGTTTGTCTTGGGTCGTCGAAATTGGCCACAAGAATAGTCGTAGACTGAGTAAAGCCGGCCGTTTCGACAGTTGTGAACAGGAGGGGAATGAGGTGAATACAGTTGTGAAACACAACTCCCTCGCCATATCACCCTTGTGTAGCAATAACCCACTGGCTAGATGCCATTTGCACTTCCAATATCAAGACTGAAAACGCTTAGAGATACACTTTAGTTCCAGCTACAGAAGAACAATACCAGTTGAATAATGCCACCACTACACCTCCATTTAAAAAAGTACGATTTCCGCGCAAAGAATCTATGTGTGTTGATTGAGAGAGAGTTTCCACCTTGGGTGCCATGAGTCATAATCAAGAGGCGACCTCTTCGTCTTCCTTCACCCAAACCAACACCCTCATCTACTACCGTTTCCATAAGGACCCGAACCATTATAAGTAGATAGTTGACAATTATCTCAACTCAAACATGAGGCGAAGCACAAAACTGTGAGCCGAACACACGAGCAGGTAACCATGCTGTGGAAATTATGAATTCATAGATGCGGGTTCATAGAAGTGAATATCACCTGCGAGGTCCCAATCGCGATCAGGTTTACACCCAAAACCGGGCACATGCGCCCGCACAGGAGAAAGGCACATGAAGGGCGCCGTCCATCCCATACTGCCACCGTTCCCTGGATGCCACTCTCATTACCCTTCCCCCTCGTACGGGCTGGTCCAAAACCTGGTCGCCTAGTCTTCCGATCGAAGGCTGCCTCAAGCTTCACAGAAGAGCAAGATAGTGCGGCGCATGTCTCAACGAACACATTGTTCAGGTTTGCTTGCAAAGCACGGGGAGAATGAGCGGTCGGAGGGCAGTTCGAGGTTGGGAGAGACGGAAGTGTGGCCAATGAGATGCAACCGAGGGAAGGGGGTGGAGAAAGACGTGGAGTAAAGAGGAGCAGGGGCTTGCGAGGGAGACAATGGCAGTTTTGGAGAGGCAGCAGGTTTAGGGTTTCGTGTGGGGAGGAAAAAAGTCACCGTTTATGAGCGGCGGAGCGGAGAGACTGGCATCGGTGGACGGGGGAGTTGGTGGTCGCCATCGTTGTATGAATCGATGGGTGACTACATGCCTATGTCGCAGGATGTGCAAGCGCAGCATGCAATTCGACGGTGGACCTCGTTCTTACCCGCGGCGATGCACGATGCAGAGGCGCCTCGAGATGACGCGTTAGGTGGGATGTACCAGAGGAGCCACAGCTTTTGGGGGTAGGGTTTAGGGTTGCACGCATTCAACAATTTCTTTTGGAGCCCGCCGAGGTCGTCGATGTCCAAGGGTGAGTTTTCGGGGTTTCCGATGGCAAACGAGGAGACGCGGATCGAGGCGGGGAGTGGTGAAGGGGGCTTTTATGAGGAGGCAGGAAGGGAGCAAGTCGAACGGACATGCGAGGGTTGAAGTTGGGATCGGCGTCACTGCTGGGGGCCGAGGGACCTGGTCGCTAGGATTACAGACATTTTTCGATGCGTCGTTCAACAATTTTGTGTCATCGAACAACGAGGACGAGGAGGCATGGGCAGTGATAGACATGTACGGGTGCAATGAGTTCCGAATGTTGGAATTCTAGGTGAGGCGATGTATGAGAGGGAGGAGCCATGATTGGACGGAGGGCCCATTTGCCCACCCGGGCGAGAAAGCTAAGCGTTGCAATCCGCGGCGGTACGAGGACTCGGGGACAGCGTGTAGGAAGTTTCGAAAAAGGGAGCTCTCGGAGAGGCGATGAGTGCGAGTTTGGGTGCATTTAAGTATTTGAGTATTGGCTGCATTTGGCTGGGTACTTAGACGCAGCCGTGCAAGGATGGGCAGAATTAGCATCGTCGAGTGTGGTTTTTGGTGCATACGTCGGAGCAGCTGCGGTGGATGCCTGCGGCGGCACAGGAGGCATAGGAAGCGACGACAAGAGATCGGAGCACAAGGCGTGAGGAAGGGTTACCGCGAGCCTGTGCACCGGGGAGCTACGATCGAGCATGGAGGTACGAGGACTTGTCTTACGACGGACCATGGGGAGGTGACGGTCTGAGCCAGTCGTTGGAGCATTCGAGGTCGGCCCAGTGGAGTGCAGGGTGTGCGGCATTGTAGAATTCATTGCCTAGGTCGATGCTGGTCGGGCTCGCACAGTACCCGCTGCCGCTGAGCCCTTTGTTGTTGGGGTCGGTTGAGAAATGGGCGTGAGTGCGGGGTGATTAACGAGCGTGTCGATGTCTGATTTTGCAGAATCTGTAATGTGAGTATAGGCGACACTGCAGTAAGCGGCGTAGTCTCGAAGGCTGCACTCACGGATGCATCAGGGGTTGGCACCTTGGTCGCCCGCGGAAGTCTTGCAGAAGTCGAAGATGGAGCTGATATTGACTCCGTCAACGATGATCCTGATGGAAGGAGAGCTGGTGGTGGAGCAGGTGGAGAGCGGGCAAAGACATAGGGGCGAGAAGCCCGAAGGATTCTCTGGACCTGGACTAGGTGAACTACTTATCAATGGGGGATTGCTTTGAGTAAGCAGTGTTCTGTAAGCATTTAGACTCCATACACAGTTGTTTGATGAGAAAAAATATGCAAGTGAGAACTGTAATCAGGGTGTGGAGACCCTAATTAGGGTTTCCAAACCCTAAATTACAGAAAACGAAACACATTTTTTTGAAAAACAAAAACGTTTGTAGAGGTCTTTGGGTGATTCTAAGCCTTGGCAAAATCTTAAAACAGAAAAAGCTGTGCTATATTAAGAGATATTGAGGATGAAAAACCTCTAGGACACCCATGTAACCCTAAACCCTAAACCCTAAAACCTGGTTTCTAAACCCTAAATTCTCAAAAATTAAAAACATAATTTTGAGAAACTAAAATCATTGTATAGGTCTTTGGAACAATATATACCTTGACAAATTTTCAAAACCGACAAAACTATCATAAATTAAAAGATATTTAGGATCAAAAACCTACACGACACCCTTGTAATTCTAAACCCTAAACCCTGGACACACTTGTAGCCCTAAACCCAAATGAAACATCCACAAATTGTAGACACAAGCTTCAAATCTCACTATCCTGTTAAAATTCTTTAACCTCTTTTCCCTGAAGACTCCACAACTTCCTAACAATACTAATTCCCTTGACACTTGACACGTCCCTCAAGGCAAATGCGATTCTCTAAATTACTTACACAAGGCACTGCTCACATGAGCTTAGACATCAAACCATCCTTCAGGCTCGAATGAAGAGACAGCACTGTTTCAAAAGTGTACAATTTTATTTTGCTAATGCAACAAAAGGATCCAGGCTTGGAGGTAACCAAAACCTTCAAGCTTCATAGATGCACATCCATGCACTGTATGCCGGTAACCTCAGCAAATACAGACACAAGTGGGATAGATATCATACTGATCCTACAGAGTAATCCAATCTGTACATCACCTTACGAGTAACCTCCACTGAAGAAAAGAATCCCCAGTAGCAATCTCTCTACAGCAACCTAGACCCTCCATTGCAGCTCATTCCTCTAATCTAAAGATGTGAAAGGGTCAACAATTCTCGTCAAAATTAAGGAATTCAAAACCCCACGAAGGAGGTATTCTTCTTCTGTACTGAAGCCTACAAAGCAAATTATACTAAAACTTTCATTACATACCTGCAAAAAGAACATAACTCCATCAACAAAGTATAACACATTCCAGCTTACTCTTCAATGGAGCTTAGCATTTAGCTTTGAACATCAAAGTTCCTAATAACCATCAGAAAATCGTAAGCCTTCCTTCGACCCAGTTTTCTGAAATCTCATGCACTTTGCAAAGCTCCACATGCTGCTCAACCCAAATGGTGAGAGAATAAACTTACACGCCTAAATGTAAGAGATGATCGAGGACAAACCTGACATTTCTTCATCGACTTTTAGCCAAGGGTCCTCCAATGCCGTATTTGCATCGACCTGTTTGGACATGAGCCTGGAAATAAACTGCTGGGCAGAAGGTGACCGAGTGAAGGTTGCAAATTTGTCGCCAAGGAGTTTCCCAAGCTGATACATGTCGGACTTGGGCGTATAGTGCGAGTTCTCCAACATGTCCCTGCTCCAGTCCGTCAGGTAGTGGAACGAGGGATGCACGAAGAAAGGAGATTCTGCAACTGTCTCCAAATCGATGAGCATGAACTGCCCATGTGTAATCTCCACTATATTTGGAAGTCGAACATCCCTGTGAACAAAGCCCTTCTCATGGAGGACTTTCAAGGCGTTGCACACACTCTTGGCCAACATCTTGGTATCCTCCTCAGACCTGATCCTAGGAGAGTATCCAAGAGGACCAATTGTAACCTTGTAGCTATCTCCTCCTCGTCCTAACTCGGGCTCTTCAATTACCATCGGAAGATACGGGCTCCCTTTCACATCATTGTAGGCTCGATTAACGACATTAAAATCAGTTGCAGTAGCTTCGCAGTAACTTTTAAAATTCTTTATCTTCTTACGGACACTGTCATTCAAGAAGTAGATGGTGCAATCTCCCTGCACAAGCGACGAAAACATCGCATGGCGCCCTGGAATGGGAGGGATTTTCTCCGCCATTTTCCTCACTAAAGTAAAGGCGTTGAAAATACTCAGGATCAACAAGATTCGGTTGGGTATCTTTGCCAGGTCAAGAAGTGGTTCAATACGTACCAGAGACCTATCCTTTCCAATAAAAACCCATTGAAATTTGGTACCGGCTGCTATATACCCCAAAATGAACCGCAGGTCTCCATAAAATCTTGGGTTAAGTGGCTGCATTTTAAGAGAAATGCCGTTTTCCGCTTCTGACAAGTCGGATAGCTTGTCTTCACCGACAAGAAATGTGCACTGAGACATTACACCGAGCGTATCAGGCCTCTTGCGTGATAGTGTTGCATTGGATTTCGACAGTGATAGCTTTTCACTTTTATTGAAAGTCAAATCGAGGGTAGCACCGTCCAAGCTATACTCATTACAAGCGTTGAAAAACCTCCTTAAGTAGCCTTGAACTGTATATGAAACATCCATCTCCGATTTTGGAGCGATAGTTGCTTCCTCCAAGGTGCTGGACAAGGACATGGATAACGTCGAAACATCTGTCACGCGTAAAAACTCCTCTGCGAACTTAGGAAACCGGTTTCTGATTCGAAGGTAGGTTTTATTTACAACAGGAAGCTGCCCGTGCTGTTCCCCGTGCCACGAAGGAAACAGCACCCGTGCTAGCCCAACTCCATCTTGTGGGAGCTCAATCACAGGTGGGAGCAACAACCCCTCGAGCAATTCCGCGGAATGATCAATGGAATCTGGTAATAAAGCAACGCAGATGGAACTCAAAAACTGGTCAGGAACTTGAGAAGAAGCGAAACATTTCAGAGACAACCAATCACCAGCCAAATTCGTCTAGTACTGGAGCTCCTTACAGACTGAAACCACCAAACAAGACCATCGTCGAACAAGAGGGAACTGAATTAATGAAAGGTCTCCGTTGAAGGAAATTAAAATGGAAAACACAATCCAGAACACCTAACAGAGGGCCCGCTACGGAACAATCGAGGTCAATGAAGTTAACTATGCGAACCGTAATTCCATAACAAGGACAATAACCTTCGCCCAAGCATCCAGCAGCCCCCGGGAACATAAAAAGACAATGAAGATGAAGAGATGGGCGAGTGATAGAATTGACCTCGTTCTTGCAGGATTTGCACCCTAATTTGCGCTTTCTCATCTCGGAGTTGCGCTTCTTTGTTTCGGAGTAGCGCTTTCTCATCTCGGAGTTGCGCTTTCTCATCTCGGAGTTGCGCTTCTTTGTGTCGGAGATGTTTCTTCTCCTCATCATCACGGCATCCG
Source organism: Physcomitrium patens (assembly GCF_059467195.1). Lineage (NCBI taxonomy): Eukaryota > Viridiplantae > Streptophyta > Bryopsida > Funariales > Funariaceae > Physcomitrium > Physcomitrium patens. Next base: position 9,890 of record NC_143414.1, read on the forward strand.
TCGATCTGGACTTCAACTCTGTCTATCTTCTGTTCCACTCTTCTTATCTGGTCCTCCACACTTCGTATCAGCTCTTCCAAATTTTCACCACCGTCACCCATTCTCCTCCACGACCCAATTCAGTAGGGAACCCACAAGAAGAGCCCGATCCGAGGAACACGACCCTTCAAACCCCTGGACGATGATCGCTCCACGCTACTCTCACAACACAACTTCTCATCACCGTTCCGGACCAGCTTCAAGTAGCCCCGCACCAGCATCGATGTGCAGAAAACTTATCCATATCAACGTCCAGAGTGTTGATCGGCATCGATGTCCAGCAACTCACGCCCCTCGTGAGAAAGAAGTAGATGAGTTGAGGGAAAGGAGACGAAACAAACCCTAGATCGAAACCTCGAGGAGCACCCCCATACCCAGATCGAAACTGTCCAGTACCCAAGGCAAACGAACCCTAACCACGTCCAAACTATCACTTTACCAAACTAGTCGTAGGATAGGTGTCGAATTTTGGAAGCACCAGCTTCAGCGGATGGAGTAGAAGTTTGGCACGATAGAAAAACCTAGCCTCCTGTTTTAACCCATTAAGGTCACAGGACGTCTGAGCTTTTGAAGATTTGTGAATTTTCATTAAAAAATGCAACTTGTGCAGAAAAACTTCCTCTCTGGACTTTAATGTAAGGAAGGCAAAACGAAAGTATATTGTGAACTTCAATTTCGTTAGTTTGTTTTCTTATCAAAGAATAACTTACTTCACTACAACATTTGAGTGAAATGGTTAAAAGTTGGCACATTGTAATATTAGGGTATATTTTATCCAAATTAGCTAATATATTACAGTATTCCAATCCAATTGCTAATCGTATTGTACAATTTCAACTTTTGTTACTTGATTTGAAAAATTTTGATTTTGATTTTATAAAATCAAGTTTAGGTAAATTTATTGATAGAGATTCAGTAAGTATCATAGATGATGGTACTTTATTAAGTGTATTTGAATTTAAAATAGAAATCGAAATTAAATTTTTTGGTGCTTTTGGTAATATTCTTTTTTTTATATCATCAATATTAGATTTAAATATTTTTTTAGATAATGGTTTAGTAATAATTCATATATCTACTTGATTTATAACTATATTTGTCATATAATTAACATCTTTTGGTATTTCATTGATCTCCATAATTTAAACTCTCTTTTTTTTCACCCAATCTCTTTCTAAAGGGAAAAAAAATAAGGATTGATGCCATATATTCTTTTGCTATATGATTGTATTGATGATACCTTCTACTATAAAGTATATAATCTTCTTGTTTTTATGGATTTGGGCATTTAGTGAAATAATGGCTTGATTCTCTACATTAAAAATAAACCACATATATATATATATATATATATATATATATTTCTTTATAATTATCTATATTTATTGATTTTGAAGGATTACTAGATAGTTTATTCTAAATTGAAGGATTATTGTAAGTATCATTCTATCTAAATCTTCTATTATTGGATTTATAAGGTGGCTTGTATTTGGCTTGATCAATGGTTTTTTATTTGGATTAATAATCTATGGTCTAATGCCATTATTTATTTGATTTATATTTCTACCATGTAACTTCTAACATTGTTCAACATCATATCTTTCTGTACAATAAATACATCTAAAATCTTGATTTGGTGGTGAAGGACATTAATTAATCCGAAGGCCATGTCCTGTACTATTAATACACCAAACATTACATCTAGTTTTTATAGGTGGTGGTCTTTTATTTTTATAAGTAACCATATTTACTTTTAACTCCATAAAATATTTAGCTAAATTTAATATGATCTCTTTAGTTTTATTTATTGATGGAGCTACTTCAATTGTAATTATTTAAGAATTATTAATAGATTCTACAATTGGTCTCAATCTAAGTTGATTTGGTGCCAAACTAATTCAAGTTTGAGATTTCATACTAGGATATGTAGAAAGTTCTACATATGGTGTATAATCTTCATTTACTCAAGCTTTCTTTCATGATTTAGTAGTTTGATATATACTTACCAAACCTTAAGGTCTTCTTTCTTTTTACTTTAGATGGATGTAATCCATGAATAAAAATATTTGTTAAAAATGAGTCATGTATATTATGATTAGTCGATCTCATTAAGAGATCTTCCATCCTTCCATAAAAAGAATCAAGACATCCTTTTAATTTTATTTTTATATTTTTTAATTGTTCTCTCAATGTCACGGACACAAAATACAGACTTGAAATCTAACAAGAAGTTCAAGAAGAAGTGACAGAACTAGATTAAACAGATGAGTACAAGAACAACACCAGAAAGGTGAGCTAGAACTCCAAGAGATGTGTTGTCGAGACTGAATAACTCTTCAACCTCGATCCCTATATATACTTCTACTTAGGAAGCTTCTCTAGCTACTTCTATTAATTAGGAAGCTTCTAGAAAGTTCCAGAGGCTTCATTTCTAGAAACTTCTAGAAAATTCTCTTCTAGAAGGTTCCAGAGACTTCTTTTCTAGAAGCTTCTAGAAACTTCTCTTGTAGAAGGTTCCAGAGACTTCCTTTCTAGAAGCTTCTTGAAACTTCTCTCTAAAAGTTTCCAAAGGCTTCTCTTCTAGAAGATTCCAGAGGCTTGTTTTCTAGAAGGTTCTAGAAACTTCTCTCTAGAAAGTTCTAAGAAATATGTCCCTAACATCACCCCCTCCTTTAGCTTCGAGGTCTCTGAGAAGCAATGTTGATGATCTGTACCAACGCAAGAAAATGAAGATCTGTCGCATAACTTCTGCTATGAACTCCAACTGTTGTTCATGAGGCAAATGGTTCATCGATCCTTGAAGCCAACAATAGTGGCCCACGCCTTCGACTTCTGACCAAGCATGAACTTCCGTGTCCTCATTGTGAAATTGTCCTGCAAACACGCCTTCTGGTTGACCATCGTAAGCAGACTCGATCTCAAATATGATCACCAGTGATCGGTTACTCGGTATCCTCCGTCGTCGTCGTGGTACATGTATTTCTTCATCTCGGGGTCGCCTTCGTGAGCTACTCGGTTGCAATACTCTGACTGGCATAGTATCTATCTTTTGGCTATCCATATCAAAAGACCAAACTACGATCTATCTTGGAGAAAATAACTACATCAATTACGAATTTTGCTGGTGCTCTCTCCTTTTCTTATATTATTGGGAGAACAAGCTTCAGAAAGAAGCTATCGTCGAATTGATTTAGGTTTATCAGGATGTCGTTGATGAAACTCCTGTACCTTTTGTGGCGCATTCGCAAGATTTTCAGCTGGCTCCCACGTTCGCTCATTAATGTCATAGCCGCACCAATGAACAAGATATTCTAACTTTCCCCACCTTCGTCGTGAATCCAATACCTTTTCAACCTTGTATTCTTTATGGTTCTCGATTTCAATACTAGGTGGCGGACATTGCACTCTTTCAGGAAAAGATGACTCTCGATAAGGTTCCAACAGAGAAACATGAAAGACTGGATGTACCTTCATAGAAGCCGGTAACTCCAGCCGGTATGCCACTGGATTAATTTGCTTCTGGATGATAAATGGTCCCAATCTTCGATAGTCCAACTTATCACATGGTCGCTTAGTCTTGATATTTCGTCGAAGAAGCCAGGCTTTGTCTCCAACTTTGAAAGTAGGTGCTTGATTCCGAAATCTATCTACAGACGTCTTATAGGATTCTTGAGCAGATTGTAATTGAAGCTTCAACATAGTTTGAAGCTCTGATAGTTGCTTCGCAAATCCTTCAGCTGCTGGATTGTTATTTGTTGATGGACTCAATAAATCAAGCTTTGGATGATACCCATAGTTGGAAAAGAATGGTGTTTGTTGAGTCGACGCATGGAGGGTGTTGTTATATGTAAACTTGGCTAGCGGTAGATATGCAGTCCAATCGTCTTGCTCATAGTTGATGCTGCATTGTAAGTACTGCTCCAAGACTTGGTTCATCCGTTCCGTTTGGCCATCAGTTTGAGGATGAAAAGCTGAAGAAAGCTTGATATCCACCTTCAATATCCCAAAGAGAGATCTCCAAAACTTTGACACGAACTGGATACCTCGATCTGATATGATATCATCTGGTAGTCCATGATATCGATACACATTATCGAGAAAGAGTCTCGCTGTGACTTCACTGGACGATGTCTTCTTACAAGAAACAAAGTGTGCCATCTTCGTAAGCCGATCTACCACGACAAAGATGCTGTCAAATGAGTTTGATGATGGCAAGTCCGTGATGAAGTCCATAGAAATTGAAGACCATGGTCGACGTGGAATTGGCAATGGCTGTAGAAGTCCATAAGGGCGATGTCGAGGATTCTTGGATCTTGAACAAATGTCACAGGAGATGACAAAATCTTTCACATCCTTCCACATTTGGAGCCACTAAAAATCTCGAGAAATAAGCTCCAAGGTCTTGTTGAATCCAAAATGTCCCGCAGCTGGAAAATCATGGCGAGATTGAAGAACTCGGAGTCGTGCTGGTCCTTTTGGAATGTACAATCGCTCTTCAAAGTATAAAAGATCTCCCTCCACCTTGAACTTATCATCATTGGTACGTTGCTTGATATCAATGGCTACTGAATCTTTAATGGTCATAGCACGTACCTGGTTTAGGAAGTCAGCATCAAATGATACAATAGTAGCACAAAGTTGAAATCTCTCTGGCTTCAATAACGTTGTACATTGTTGATCAAACGCTGCTTCTCCAGCCTTTGGTGTAAGATACGATCTCCTTGATAAAGCATCGGATAGTCTTTGTTGCCTTCCAGGTCGATAAGTGATAACAAAATCAAATCTAGATAGCGACGTATTCCATCGAGCTTGACGCCGATTTAAAACTCGAGCCGACATGAAATACTCCAAATTCTTGTGATCCGTATATACGGTTACTGGATGTGCAGCTCCTTCAAGAAAGTGACGCCATTCTTTGAAAGAATCCACTATAGCAAGAAGTTCCTTATCGTGGATCTCATAATTGATTTCAGCAGCAGAGAACTTCCGAGAATAGAATGCAACTGGATGGACCTTCTTGTCTTCACTCATTTGTGAAAGCACAGCTCCCAAAGCAAAATCTGAAGCATCAGTTTCTAAATAGAAGGCCTTTGTAAAGTCTAGATGTACCAAAATTGGAGCTATAGTAAATACTGTCTTCAAGTCTTGAAACGCCTTCTCCGCCAAAGGTCCCCATTCCAACTTATCCTTGCATGTTAATTGAGTGAGAGGAGCAGCAACTTGAGAATAATTCTTGATGAAGATCCGATAGAAGTTAGCAAAACCAAGAAAACATTGTACATCTCTAACCGTCTTCGGAACCTCCCATGACATGATTGCTTCTACTTTCTTGGGGTCCATCTTCAAACCTTCTGTAGTCGCAATGAATCCCAAAAACTCCATCTCCGTCTGGTGAAATAAACACTTTTCTAATTTGGCATATAGTCCTCGCTTGCGTAGTTTCTCCAAGACACAACAAACATGCTTCTCATGCTCTTCCTCGTTTTTAGAGAATATTAGAATATCATCCAAGTAGATGACAAAAAAATCGTCGAGGTGTTCTCGAAAGATGTCATTCATAATATGTTAGAAAACCGCGAGAGCATTGGTAAGACCAAAAGGCATGACATTATACTCGAAATAACCATACCTTGTACGGAATGCTGTCTTCCACTCATCTCCTTCCTTGATTCGTACGAGATTATAAGCTCCCCTTAGATCAATTTTTGTAAAGATCTTCACTTGTCCAAGTTGTTCTAAGAGACTAGAAATCAAGGGTAATGGATAACGATTTTTCTTTGTTACCTTGTTGAGGCCTCGATAGTCCACACACATCCGTAATGACCCATCTTTCTTCTTCACAAATAAGATGGGTGCTCCAGCTGATGATTTTGAATGACGAATGAAGTTCTTGGCTAGATTCTCGTCGATATACTTTCGCAACTCTGCCAACTCCGTTTGCGATAGATTGTAGATTGGACCAAAAGATGGTTGTGCTCCTTCTTGCAAGTCTATGGCACAATCATATGGTCGGTGTTCCGGTAGTATGTCGGCGTTCTTCTTTTGAAACACGTCTTCAAAATCTTTATATTGCTCCGGTATACTTGCTGTTGAGATCTTCTCCTCGGTAGTTGGAGCCGCATAAATGACAAATGGAGTGCCTTCCTTAGATGATCTTATAAACGCTCTTACTCCAATGAATAAGGATTTCTTTTTTCGAGGTTTTTTACTAGGATTTTTCTTGGGTGGTTTTGTGGGAAAAGTCATCTTCCGCAATCTCCAATCTATCGATGGATTATGTTTTTCCAACTAAGAAAGACCAAGAATAATAGGATTTGATGGGGTTCTAATAATATTAAAAATAATATGACTACTATGGTCTTTAAACGTTACTTTTATAGGTTTTGATTCATGGGTGATGCTACCAGACAATAAAGGTCGTCCATCTATGACCTCAACATGAACAGGTTTTGATTTTTGTACTAAAGGAATCTTATGACGCTTTGCAAATTCTTCATCTAAAAAACAAGCAGATGCTCATGAGTCTAGTAGTGCTAAGGTTCTTAGTTTTTGAGGACTGATAAACAGAGGGATTGTAAAACAAAGTGCAGGTTGGGCAGAAAGAAAGGAACCTGATTGTTGTTGGGATATTTCATTGTCCAGCCGCACGGTTCCTACTATGGCTGGGCATCCTCGTTTTCCTGAACAAATACTCCCCTAGTCTTGATTATGCCTCGATTTTACTTTTTGGGGCAGTTTTCGACTTTGTGGCCTTCTCCACCGCAATACAAGTATAAATTTTCCTCCATACGTCGCTTTTTTTCTTCTATAGTAAGAGATTTGATGCGTACTGCATCAATTTGCATGTCTTCCACCTCTGAATGCGAATTCACACTGCTTGCCGACATAGTTGGAGCATGGTGAATTGTATGTTGTCTTGAGCGTTGGTCTTGGCGACGTTGGAATAGGCGATTATCGCACTTCTCAGCTTGACTAATGGCTTCATTGAGCGTTCGTGGATCAGGAAGAGTTAACAGCAAATCCTTCACATCATCTCTTAAACCCCAATAGAATTGACTCATCAACGCTTCTTCATCCCAATTGATGTCGCATACTAATTGCCTGAAATCCGAAGCATAGACTGATGTAGAACGCATCCCCTATCGTAGCGACCGGATCTTTGTTGTAGCCCATCGAACCTTATCGTGTACACCAAATGCTTCCGCAAATGCTTCCAAAAAGGTTTCGAAGTTGTTTAATATGGATGATCGTTTCTCAAATAAAGGAGCAAACCATCATAGAGCTTGTCTCGTAAGTAAGGTTCCAACAAGCCTAACATGTGATTCCTCCGTTGGATATCGTTCGGGTTGTAAAACTGTTATCAACCTGATTTGATTGACGAATCCTCGAAACTTGGATCGTGTTCCATCGAACTTTTCTCGAAGGCTAACTCGAAGCTCCTTATGTTGTAGAACTAGTGGTTCTTGTCAAACCTGAGATAAAGTTGTTTCTCCAAGTGGAGAAGTTTGAGGCTGGTGTAGTTTAGATTGTGCTATTCCAGATATTCCATCATTATGAAGCCTTGCCACCACTCCTTCAATCTCTGCAGTTCTTTGTGATAACGTAGCGAGGGCATTCATAATAGCATCTAACTTAGACTCTGAACTTTCTGTCATACTAATGTCTTGACTTCCGGCTATTCTAAAAGAAGGACAAAAATGACTCTACAAGAGGTAATATTGGTTTATAGGAGGGTAATCCACAACCTATAAAACGCCTTAAGAATTTCAAGAAGAGGGGTAATCCACTCTTTCCAAGAAGAATAAGACTCCAATATTGTAACAAAAGAAGTATCAGTTTAGAGGAGGGTAATCCGCAACCTCTAAAAATGCTAGTATACCTTCAAGTAGAGGGGTAATCCACACTCTACTAAGAAAGAACTAGCTCTGATATCTCAAGTTAGTGGAGTCTCGACAAACTGTCACGGACACAAAATACAGACTTGAAATCTAACAAGAAGTTCAAGAAGAAGTGGCAGAACTAGATTAAACAGATGAGTACAAGAACAATACCAAAAAGGTGACCTAGAACTCCAAGAGATGCGTTGTCGAGATTGAATAACTCTTCAGCCTCGATCCCTATATATACTTCTATTTAGGAAGCTTCTCGAGCTACTTCTATTAACTAAGAAGCTTCTAGAAAGTTCAAGAGGCTTCCTTTCTAGAAACTTCTAGAAAATTCTCTTCTAGAAGGTTCCAGAGACTTCTTTTCTAGAAGCTTCTAGAAACTTCTCTTGTAGAAGGTTCCAGAGACTTCTTTTCTAGAAGCTTCTTGAAACTTCTCTCTAAAAGTTTCCAAAGGCTTCTCTTCTAGAAGATTCCAGAGGCTTGTTTTCTAGAAGGTTCTAGAAACTTCTCTCGAGAAAGTTCTAAGGAATATGTCCCTACCACTCAAACTTTCAATAAATCTCAATAGACAATATTAAGTTGTGAAGATAACACTCATTGCTTTCCATATGTTAAATACAATTTACCTTTCCAGCTATGAAATATCCCTAATATTGACAATTCTTCAATAAATCCCCTCCCCCACCTCCCTCAAAGTACCTAAGGCGATTCCAATGTGCATCATTGATATCCCAAAGAGGCATGTCAATCATTGTGATGAACAGGAGATTGAGTTGAAGTGCATCCAGGAGCTGGAGAAGAGCAAGAAGGTATTCAGGAAGAAAGGAGGCATGGAGGTTAGATTCTCCAATTAGCAAACTGTCGATTGATCCAAGGGCGGATAGAAGTCCCTCACTAGCATCAAAATCATGGTTGCCCCAGTATTGGTGGATCTTCAATTAATCCTCACACACACACTCTCTCTCTCTCTCCTTTCTTCCTCTCTTCTAATAGCTTGCGCCATCCTAATCTGCATCGTTAATATTTTCAAGAGACATGTTGGCAGTCGTGAAGAACATGGAATTATTATGAAGAACAACATGGAATTAGAGAAGGGCACTGGAAATGGGAGAGGGTTGGCATTTGGAGTCCAAATTAGTGTATTATAGAGGAAGAAAGGTGCAAGCAAAAGTTGGAGTCAAATATCAACAATTAAGGTATGTTTCTTTCAACACTATATACAAATCTCACATCCTAATAAAGCTGAAATTTAGAACTTTAATTAGAGTTTCTAAACCCTAAATTCTCATAAATTAAAAATATAACTTTGAAAAACAAAAGTAATTGTATAGGTCTTTGGAACAATATATGCTTTGACAAATTTTCAAAATCGACAAAACTATCATAAATTGAGAGATATTTAGGATCAAAAACCTATATGACACCCTTATAATCCTAAACCCTAAATCTGGTCCACAGCAAGTGGTACAAGCTAGGGGGCTGGGCACACACGTACAATTATCGATGGTGTCAGTACATTAGTGGCATTTGGATCGTTTGAACTTGATACCAACGTTGTCGATACTAAGCGCGAGAGAGCATTGGAGGCTATACTCGGAGATGCAACAGGGATTGGCACTGACGTTACCAAAGGGAGTGTGCTCAGAAGTCGATGATGGAGATTCGACGTGCACGTTTGACATTGACTATGTAGTCGCTGCAGCAACAGTACATGACGGCTCCATTGCCGTTGCCTTAGTGCTCATAGCGCGTACCCGAGATGCCGATGAAGGTATCCAAATGGTGGGATCAAAACGAGCAATGGCAGGTGGAAGAGAACGAGGATAGTTTCGTGTTGTAACACGACTATATTGTAAAAATATAATAAAAAAAAAATTTAATTATTATCTAATCATCTTGATTCAATAATAATTTAAGACATTTAAACATGGCTTTATAAAAAGCCTCTTAATTTATTTTCTTCTCTTAATAGCTAATAGATAAGAATTAGTTAGTAATTTTACCTTCTAGGCTGTAGTAACTCTTTTACTGCCTTAGAAAGGCCAAAAATGGTAAAAATAGGATAGAGAAGGTAAATTACTAGTATGGTTGATATTAAAGTTAAGTTGAGGGTAGGGTTGGGCTATACAACCCATAAGATAGGTTAGATTGATACCCAGGGGTCGGCCGTTTGTAAGACAAGGTCGAAATCAGACCCCTGGCTATTAAAACGGCCGCCTAGGGCAAAATATGGGGGCATTTGGAGATTGAGATTTTGGATCGGAGAGCTAGCTTGAAGCTCTATGCAAAGGTGTAAGACTTAGTTTCATAGGGTTTGGAAGGACTTTGCAATTGTTGTTCAAAGTTATTGTTTATATTGGTGATTTGGGTTTTTTGCAATAAAGTTAGGGCTAGTACTCTTGACTGTTTTGTGCAATTAGAGAAGCATCTGTATTTAAAATTTTAGAGGTGTCTAGATGGTTGAATATGCCAAGTGCATGCAAAATTTTGTATTAATCTAATGGTACGGATAGAGGATATTTGATCATTAGTGCAAAGAAGTATCAAAAGTTGGCAGATTGGGGTTATTTAGGGTTTTTGCAATATCTAGAGATCTACTAGCTGGAATAAGGTGAATTTTAGCATAATAAGTCAAAGACTTAAAGGCAGAGTTGCACACAAAGTTTCAATGAGAATTAACAATTGAAGAAGGAGAAATTGCAATTCAAAGTTTGTCATCAACTTTCTAAGTGGTGGTCAATGGACATTAGTGTGGATTTATAGTGTTTTCTTGCAATTTGTAAGTTGAATTGGATTGAAACTTCTTAAGCATTTAGAAGACTTGCAATGACACTAGTAGTAGAAGTTTTACAATAATCGAATGGTCAAATTGAGAATTATAGCTTGTTGAAGCTCGCTATCTAGGGTTAGGGTTTGAAAATTAAAAAATTAAAAATTAAAAATTAAAAAAAAAATAATACTAATAAAAAAAATAAAACTAACAAAGTAATAAAAGAATTTGTGCTTATACTAGCTTGAAGTTATTAAAAATAGTATTTCTAAGTACTTTGTATTGGAATTATGCTTCTACATTGAAATCCAAAATAGTTTGTATTTAAATGGTTGAAATCCACTAGACTACTTGGATACTTGCAAAACATTGTATTATCTTCCACAGCCAGATGCCCGGTGCATTCTCAAGCAAGATAGCACATAATACGACAACGGAGAGCCGATGGTAGAGCAGGTGGAGAGTAGATAAATCGAGGGCAATGCCAAACCTAGACCAAGTGAATGACCCGTCTGTTGGTGTTTGTTTTGGCTAAGTGGAATTTGGTACGCATTTCAACTCTATACACAATTCTCACATCATAACAAATATGAAAGTCAAATCTTGTATTAGAATCTTCAGATCCTAATTAAGGTTAAAAAACCCTAAATTATAAAAAATAAAACACATATTTTTGAAAAACAAAAATGTTTATAGAAGTCTTTGGGATAGTATAAGCCTTGGCAAAATTTTAGAATGGAAAAAACTGTGATACATTGAGAGATATTTAGGATCAAAAACCTCTAGAATTCTCTTGTAATCCTAAACCCTACACCCTAAAGATCCTAAATCCTAAATTCTAAAGACCCTAAACCCTAAATCCGGTGTGGTTGCAAATCTATCAAAGTTCACATCATTTCTTGTATACAAATCTGCTACAATACATTCTTTGTTTTGCTCTGTCTTACAATATTCTACTAAGTTGTAGTGGTCAGTATGTTATAGGAATTTTATCTCAAATTCGAAGAAAAATATCCAGTCGTGTTTGAATTATATTGTGGAATTTTAGCACATGGATTCTGAACAATAGAATTTGCATGCTTTGTATTGGAGGGAGATAAGAAGGCAACGTTGGTAAGAAGGGACTTAGACGTTAGATACGATGGTGGAATATTTGGACAAAGAAATCAACAGGGTATATGTCAATGGGACGTCTCATCAGACCCCTACTCCTAAGACAGTAGACGCTGAAGTGGAGTCTAGGAACATATGTATTTTTATTTTTTTGTAGAATAGCTATTTTATTATATTAAGTTTATTGTATTATAATCTTACATATTATATTTAATCCGAATTCTCTTGTTCAAGAACATGAACTGAAAGTAAAATAGTAGAAGTGAAACTAGAAATGGAGAAAATAAAATGAAGAACAATGACAAAAACATCCACTTCTCAACTTCCCAAACGTGCACGAATTGGATGATTCTGTTTATCTAGCACATATAAATACAAATCCGATGCTAATACATACACGATAGTTACTATACATACAAATATGTATCAATATGCACAAACAAATATGTATCAATATGCACACACAAATATGTCACCAAGAGCTCCGTATACGTACACATTAATTACGATACCCTGTGAATACCAACAATTTTTCCAGTCAATTCCTTCGCACATGATGCAAAAGCACATCTCCACCAAGCTTGCTTGTTTTGTTGCTGCCACATGTTGACTCAACAGTGTTGCCATTGGAATAAGGTTGGATCATGCAGAATTTGTCCAGAACTTAGCAATCGTTTTTCGATTTGTATAGCTTCACATTGGAACTGTTCTCTGTTTTTGTTGAATCAGTGTTGTAGTTTGACACAATTGCAATCGCTGGTGGAAGAGCATGTATGCTGAATATTCATCAGACTAGCGTAGTTAGATCGATAAGAGATAGAGATGAATCTTGCACAATGTAAGACACTCCACAATCCGCAGTCCTGCCGAGACTTGGGATGTAGACATTTGAAGGTAATTGCAAGGCATTCATCATCGAAGATTCCATATAGATCAAGAGCCGAATTGTAGTCTGGTGGTAACTCTGTTCCTCCATTTGGCAATAAGTTGCACAACAACTTTCTTGATCATCACGCATAGAAAATTGTGTCTACTGCATTGTCACAAAATCGGCTCCGACTACCGTTGTCATTTCAACCTATCATAACCTTTTTCGTCTTTTCTTAAGTTTTTTCGATTTGGAGGAGACGAGGAGTCTAGAGAGCCTTCTTAGATTCTGCGATCGATAGATTTTCAAGAGCATGGAGATGCAACAAAGATCTTTCTCGAAGATACCCCATCTATCCGGGAGGGTCATTTGACCCCTTAGATTTGGCTGACGACCCCAACACCTTGGCGGAGCTGAAGGTGAAGGAGATTAAGAACGGGTGATGTTCTCGATGTTTGGATTCTTCGTGCAGGCAATTGTAACTGGAAAGGGGCCATTGGAGAACTTAAACGACCACTTGGTCGGCTCGGTGGCCAACAACGCATGGGCGTATGCCACCAACTTCACCTCCAGAAACTAGGATGGCGCGATAGAATCGATTTATTTTTCTGTGAGCTGTGAGAGTCTGTAACTTAGACGGAACCACCAGTTGGGTTGGCAGCATTCGCACAGTAGTACATTGGGAGAGTGTGAATGAGTAAATTATAGATGTGTTCTTGTAATTGGGAATTGCAACTGGGCGAAGGGATGTGGAGGCAGGTGTAGATTTGGGCATGGAATGGTTCCGTACCCAAACGGGTGTGTGTTGGTTTCAGCTGATATAGATAGTAGCGCCATGTCTTGCAAAATCGATGTGATGGGGGCGTGGTTGAATGGATGATGGTCGTATTTGCGATATTTGTATTCTGCAGGGGAGGCGTGAATAGCAGAATGAGGTGATGGGGAGTGATTTCGTGGAGTGGTTTCGTAGAGTGAACGACGGTGTGAGCCGAAACTGAGAATGTGAGGGTGGATTGGGGGGGATTTATTCGAGCTGCATGTGATTAGTGCGGTGTGCATGTGATTTATACGACGGGGGAGAAGGTCGACGGAAGAGGTTTGTGATCCTGATCTCCTCCCTTGATCCCTGTGTCCTGATTTAGTATAGCTTTCCACCATTGTCCACATGCTTACAAGCATTTTTTGTTTTCAGGTCCCAAGGTATTTGGTGCATACAGATGGAGATTACCATCGAGCTGTGCACATCTAGTTGTTCGTAGAGAGCATGCAAGAATCGGTGTTGCAAAAAAAGGTGGATTGCAGGGATTTGTGGCCAAGCTTGTGGGGTATTTCTAGTGTTGGCCACATCTCTGCTGGAGACACTTCGCTCCTCACTGCCAGGTGATAGTTGCAAAATTTCCATGTTACTGTTGAATGATCTCAAATCCCTTGATGTGCAAGTTACAGTAAGTTTGAGATTTATTTCGTCCTTAGCTACAAAATTGGTATGCATAGAGAGACTCAAATGTGAGTTGAAGTTGTTCAAATCTGAAACTCAGATCCCTAATTAGGGTCTTTAAACTCTAATTAGGGTTTATAAGCCCTAAATTACGAAAAATAAAACACATATTTTTGAAAAACAAAAACATTTATAGAGGTCTTTGGAACAATATAAGCCTTGGCAAAATTTTAGAATGGAAAAAACTATGATAAATTGAGAGATATTTAGGATCAAAAACCTCTAGGACACTCTTGTAATCTTAAACCCTAAACCCTCAATTCTAAAACCTTACATGCATTCACTTTTATTCTAAAACATATTCTCATATGTTTAAAAATGTAAAATCACAACTCATGCCTTATTTTTTTAATCATACAACCTAGACTCTAAAATTTCAATCTCATAACATGTACACTAGGATTGTAATTTTAAACCCCAACATTGTATTGTGATAATATATGTTTGAAATATGAAACTTATTTTTATCAATTCGTTCTATTTGTTATATTTTATATTACATTGTGCTACATCAGCACCAAATAGATCACAATTAGATTGAAAATTTAACTTCTAAAATGTAAATATTGTAATTTTATTTTTTAATGCCATGTGGACTGTGCCATGTCTGCAAGATGCCACGTTGGATGACAATGCAAGGTATGCAATAAATTAGAATTTAACCTCTAATCTTATACATTTTTAACATTTCCAAATTATATATATTTTTTGAAATGCCACGTGGACTATACCACGTCAACACGATGCCTGCCACGTCACATGACAATGCTAGGTGGACTGCAAGGGCTCATAGTTTCAAGGGCAGTAGTCTTCAATAGTCATCTAATTTTTGGATGAAAAATCATTGTCATCATGAGACCAACGTGCAATCCATGGAATTGGATGAAAGTTAATCGATGCAACTGGGGCAAGGCCACTAACGGACTTATCCTAGAGAAAGCCGCGCGGCGCAAGAAGCTTACTGGGTATTTTGGGCCAGATCCAGATCAGGAATATTAGAAGGCTGTTGCGGGGGGGGTAACACAGTAGTGCAGGGTGAGCGGCAGTTGACAAGAATCAAAGGTAGGTTGACGCTTCTGTGAGAGGCAGCTGCGAGATTACACCGAGAGAGAGCCATACCCGAGGTCTTTGTGTCGGGCGGCGGAGGTTGTCATCGTGTCCACAGAAAGGAAGCCACATGCATGCAACCGACATGTGATCGGAGTAGGATCTGTCGCTTACCAGTGAATGGCCACATTCGATGGCGAACTTGAGGTAGTGATGCGAAGGTTGTGACTTTACGAGAAGGCAAAATAGATTGCAACAACCAATGCGGATCTGACGTGGCTGAACAATAGTGATGCTGGAGAGACAGTGCAGACGGTGATGAGCAAGTCTTTAAACAAGCACAACACGTCGTACTTTGAGGCGCGGCTGTTGGAAGAGGGTCCACTGTGGACAGAAGTCAGACCGAGCACTAGATCGAAAAGAGTGCGAGATTGGGCCAAGACAGTAGGTGCGGTCTTGGGTGGCGAAGCCCGAGATAGGAAGGAGAGCCTGCTGTTTAGGCTAGCAGTATAATAGGAATCTGGATCTCAAATTGGAAGCGAGCTTCGAAGGACCACATTGCTGCAAAAAGAAGCGTTGTAGTGTATATGGTGTGGCGTGGTCCAACAATGTGCTAAGTGAAGAGTGAGTAGATGAGAGATGAGTGGATTTATCAAGCAAAGGATATTGCAGATGCAGTGCTAGCAATTGTGGGGAGAGATCCAAAACAGATCTAATGTGGTCGCAAAGTTAGCAGGTTGAAATGGTAGCAATATTGTAGCAGTATTGTGTTGCGAGCCAGAGGAGAAGTTGTGCATGCTAAGCAGAGTTTGGTGATGGAGCAAGAGCTAGCCAAAGAATGCCCAGTTTGAGCTATTTCGAGCAAAGGCCTATTTGTCGTGTTATTGACATTCACATTGCTTCTCCACAAGTCCCTTTAACTTCTTAAACCTTGTAAAACACTCACTCTTTGCTTTGAGGAAGAAAATCCTTACGTTTCTTGAAAAATCATCAATGAATGTGACAAAATATCTTGCACCTCTTATTGCTGGCATCCTCATAGGTCCACAAACATCAGAATGGATAATCTCCAATAACTTGGTTGCATGTGTTGCAACTCCATTTGGAAATGAGGCCTTTTGTGGTTTGCCTTGAATGCATCCTTTTCAAGCAAGTGTCATAGCATTGTGACTAATATGACCAAGATCTAAACCACTTATCATGGATTGAAGCTCCTTCATACTCTTGGCATTCAAATGACTAAGGCGTCGATGCCAAATGCCAAACTTGTCTTGATATTGAAGAAATTCAGCAAATACCACCACTTCAACTTCATTCACCTTCTTACACTTGATGAAGTAGAGGTTGCCATCTCTAAAGCCCTTTGCATTATGATCTCCTTTCAATGTCTTCACGAAACATCCATTCTTATCAAATTTCACTTTACAACCATGTAAAACAAGTTTATTCACCAAGAGGAGGTTTTTCTTCATTTTTGGCACATGTAAGACGTCCTTCAATTTGTTCGTCTTGGTTTGGCCTTTGACAACAATCTCTATAACAATGGAGCCTATTCCAATAACTTGTACTATGCCATTATCTCCCATGAAGATATTTACTATTGAAATCTTTTCATAAGTATCAAATGAACACTTGTATGGAGTCATGTGCTTGGTGGCACCAAAATCAGTGATCCACTTAGACATCAAGAGTGCTAAATTTTCAGCTCGTACACATGTTGGTCTTGTTTACTACATTGCTGGTCCAGCGATATTCAGTAGACCTCGGTCAGTGAGCGGTGGCTAATTAGATAGCTGATTGAAGACCTCGATCAATGAGTGATGGCTGATCTACAATATACAGTGAAACGGGAGCTGCCTTTAGTGGAATCTCTCCTAAAGTGTGGTGTGAGCTAGGAAGGGAACATCCCAGGATGTTGACATTGGTTTGTGCGTGTTTCACTATGATTAACTGTAGAGTACATATTCATTAATTTGTACGAAAGTTTGGACAACAATGGGATCACTATATGATCCTTTCAGTTGTCCTTCCAATTGTAATCTGTAGGAACTAAGTAGCATTGTGTGGTGGTTCTTTCTGGAGCTTTGAGGATCGATAGTCTATTCATTACCCCACATCGTTCTCTGTATTTTACAATAATGGATATTGAGAGGTAGTACATTGCATTTAATTTAGGTTTGTTCTCCGACCTTGCCTTGGCATGTGCAGATAAACCGAATCCAGGGGTAGCGCTCAACTTTTTGGAGTCTCAAATTTTGGATTCAACTTCTGGAGTCTCACAGCTAGCAAATTGGCAAGGCACAAGCATATGGAACCTGGACCATCATATCCAGTTACCTTAGTTTGAACCCAATGGATTGGGATGTGTCTGAATACTAAGGATTTATGTAAGTTTTATTTATATATTTTATATATATAAACATCTGGAATACCTACATATATATAATGAATAAATATATAATATAATGTTATTTTGTAATGGAAATTAAATACCATATAAAAATTCAACATTTCTAATTTTTTCAACTAAACGTTTTAAATATTTGTACAAAACCATGGTCATGCAAAGTAGGATCATGTTTTGAGCATTTGTACTAACCTATGATCATGTGAATTATGGTCATATTTTGTGCAATTGTACAAGACTATTGGCATAATATATATAAGAAATGACTAGAACTTATCTAAACTAAAAATATGTTCAGCCATAATGCAAAGATGGTGCAAAGAATAAATATAAAGTCAATTATTAAAAAGTAACTTGCATGGAAGATTAACTCACTGTCAACATTATTTTTATTTTAATTGTAGTTTATCAACTTTCATATTTTTTATTTAAACTTTTTATGGCTAATTATTTGAAATATGCATGTACAAGTTTCAAAGGATTATTGGTGGACTCTATAATTTATCTCAACTACCAAACTTCAAGACTTGGCCTTGGATATCTACAAAATTGGAGGTTTCTTTATTTCATATAAAAGCCTATCAGTGCATTTCCATCAACAATTGTTGGAGTTGGATCTTGGTAATCTTGCAATGTAGCAATTTATTATGACAATCCCTTTGATATATTGAAGTTATAATTTATGAGAGTTAAAGGTGTGTATTTGAACATTTTGACCTTAATATTTCAGTTACAAATAATTGCATATTAATTAAAATTTAATAAAAATTTTCCAATCCATTGTGATATTTTCACAAATTTTAATTTTATATGGTCCATATTTTAAGATTATAGAGAATTTTATTTTTAAAATTGAACTTTTTTAATCAAAATAGAAAATTAATCTATGACATCATTGCTAAATTTTTAAGTAAAATAAATTGTTTTACAATCAACATGATTATAAGCATGGTTTCTTTCAAAGTTTAAATAATTTTCTTTGGCATAATATTTAGTAATATTTGATATATATATATATATATATATATATACATATATATATAGATTATGTATTCTCTATACTTACATAGAAAACTTATTGTAGACATTAAACAATAGAACATGGAGAAAAAATTAATATAAATAATTAATAGCAAGCTTAGAGGTTTTAAAAGTTTTGAACATTTGTTCAAAATTTGAGCTAATTAATTTTTTTGATTGTATTGAATTGTGGCATATTTTCTTTGTATTAGATTATAGCAAAATTCATGGGGGACTCTAGATTGAAAGCATTTTATTCTACAATATTCAAAAATAAGGTGGATGTCGAATGAGAAACTAATATCAAATTAGTTTTTGGAAAGTCTCCACTCATTTACTTCAAAACAAACATAGTATGGTCGATGGATTTTATTGAAGAAAATGGATGGTTTTCTTTGAAATTGGCTGTGGAACATGTAGCCTCTAGAAAAAAGGAAGACTACAGCGATAAGGAAGAAATGGACCCTGATAGATGATTTTAGGGTCACTACCTCTCAGTATTGGAAAGGCACAATTTTTTTGGAACTTACCTCAGTGGTTTCAGGTACGACAAGAATTTTGGTGATCAAACATGAGGATCAAATGTTTGATCGTCAATATTTGAAAGAGTGTATTGATAACATATCACAGGCTTATAATAGATTAGGAACAAAGTTGAAGAAAGTGGTTTCTATTTGTAAGAATCATACTGGAGATACATGCACTATCAATATTTACTTGGGAGGCATTCTTCTAGCAATAGAAGGTTTTTACAAGGATAAAGCATTGAGTACCAAAATGCCTATTGAAGAAAGTGTGATGCAAATATTTGATGTTGGGATTCCTAGACAAAGAGCTTCAAAGACAACAAGTACACTTGGGACTAGAAAAAATCAAAGAACTAAGAGTGTAGTCACTTATGCGGCAACTTCAGAAGTATTTGCAAGACCAAAACCACAAAATTTCATACCCAAAACAAATGTTGTTGAAATAATTTCAAGTCCGAAGGATAAGAGTATCATATCCATGATAAGTGCTACAGAAGAGGCTATGAGATTGGAGCCAAAGAGCCTTGTACTTAAGATAAAAGGTCTTGAGAGGAGAAAAGAAAAAAAAATTATTGTAGACTCTGAAAATTGTGAACCTTTGAAGAAAGGAGTCCAACCATTTCTTCTTCAAGAAAGAGATTCTATATCTTCAATGAGGTGCTCAAATAGTAGTGGAAGTGGGACGGATAGTGGCAATGACAGCAAAGAAACAAAGGACAAGTCTGAAGATATTGAGATGTAGAGGAATGATGATGAAGATAGCAGTGCAACTGAGGACGATGATGAAGAACAATATGGACCTATACATAGTGATATAGAAAAGGACCTCATTGATGAGAGTAAAAATGATGGTGATGTACGAGAATCACTAATTTTATAAGCATCAAGTTCTAAAGTGAAGCCTCAAACTCAAAAAAATTTGATACAAGTTTTAGTGTATTGTGACAATAGTGCAACAATGGGCAAGGTATGTTCATCTTCAAAAATAAATATATAAGTTTATTTTATTGCAGGCATGAATAAGTTTTTTTTTAATAAAACATATGTGTACGAAATAATTGATATATGCAAAACTATTGCCACAATAAATATAAATGTTTAATATATTTGTGTAAATCTTTTGATTATTTGTCTCATTTTGTATATGTTCATATTGTTGTAGGTTTTAAGCACAAATCTTGATGGCACATGGAAAAATTTGATGGCTAAATTGGCCATCAAAAAGAAAGATAATGATGTAATTCTCATACATTCTGATGGAATTAAACAAAAGAAATTGGATTTAGTGAAAAATGTACAAGAGAAGAAAGAGTTTGAGAAGTCAATGGACCATTTGTACTTATTTGGAAGGGAGATATGCTTTAACTTAAATATTGATTGTTTATTTCTTTCTGAAAAACGAGATGTTGTTCACAAGTTAGAAGCTAAAGGGATAGAGAAGCAGATTGAGTACTTCACAACTACTATCAACCTTGTGGAACAAACCATGTGTGTTATGCCAGCCATGTTTCAATGCCCTAAAGATTGGAATGAATGTGTACAAAATAAAAAATTTGTTATTATCAATGGCCAACATAGTATCATGACAAGTAAAGAGATTTGTTTGGATGAATACAACAAAGATTTGGAGTTAAAGGCAAAACTTCAAACATGGAAATGTTATGTTATTTGGAGAGATGTTGAACATGAACT
This sequence comes from Physcomitrium patens, assembly GCF_059467195.1. Lineage (NCBI taxonomy): Eukaryota > Viridiplantae > Streptophyta > Bryopsida > Funariales > Funariaceae > Physcomitrium > Physcomitrium patens. The sequence continues at coordinate 30,757 of NC_143414.1, forward strand.
GAACAATTTGTCTTCAAAATTCAATGAGCCTAATCTTCTTGGACATTGGACTTCAAGCTTACCAAAGACAATCGATCATTGCAGAGAGCTTTGGATTGAAAATGGAAGACTTCAATGAATCCAGAAAAATATGGTGCCAAATTCAAGTGAGAAAAAATTACAGAAGAAAGTATGGAATATATTTGTATCGAGTTACAAAGGAGCATTTCAATCCAATATTAGATGGCCAAAAAAAGACTTTAAAAAGTTGAGAGAGAAAAATTGATTATGGCAAGTGATGCCATGTTTATAAAGTGGAAAGGAGTTTTTGATGACCTTGAAGAAAGAACACTTATAGACCTTGATACATTGACCAAATTGAATGCAATTTCGAGGGGTGACAATAAGCGAGGTGTCATGCCATATGTATACAAGCCCTTACCAAGCGGACAAATGAGGTGCATGATAAATATGGGAGATGAGGCATTGACAAAACTAGTTGACAAGATCTTGGATGATCATCCAATTGTGTGGTTGGTCAAACAACCATTGAAGCATCCAAGTTGTGAGAAAACGAAAGATTGGTGTGATAGGAAAAAAAAAAAAAAAAAAAAAAAAAAAAACAAAACAAAAACAAAAACACAATTTTATCACTCAATGAAGAGCATCAAAAATTGGGTCCACTTAAGAACAATGAAAGGAGAAAACCACTAATAGATTCTAATGGAGAAGTGAAAAGGAAGGCTTGGAAGATGTTCAAGGATAAACATCTTATTACGGGCCGACATATAGATGAGCTTCTCAGGTCTGCTAGAGAACCTTTTTTGATAGAAGAGAGAATAAAGAACTTTAAAGATAAACCTATTGTGTCAGAGGATTGCAAGTCAAACATCGGATATGATTTTTGCTTGGTTGATTTTTAAAAGATGCAAAATGTTCTCAAAGATTGAAGATGTCATTGTATTATAAATAAAAATTTTGTACATATGTACAAATAGTCTTATAATTTTTTAAAATAAGATAATTTATTTATCGGCAATTATCATTGTTTTTGTATGACAAGATAATATTAAAGAATAGAAAGAAGGCATCAAAGAATAAATCTACTTTCTATTTTGTATCATATGACAAATCAACTATAGGCTCCAAGAAAACATCATATAAGTTTGAGAATGCCTTTCACCATTTGGCTGATGGTACTATAGAGAATGTAGATGTGGATGTACTACTTGATGGCAAGATTTCATGTTGTATCATGGATATGCGATATTTTCTATAGAATCTACAAATTCCAGATAAATATTACAAATGGAAGAATACAATGGATGAACTATATCATTTACATCCATTAATATTTGATGCACATGTATCAATGATCATTTGTACTTTTGATCAAGAGATTTCTCTTAGTCGCTTGGAGAGAATTTTTTTTCTAGGCTATGAAGTGAAAAAATCGAGTTATTTGAGTGGATGGAAAGAGAAGGGGATTCCTCCAATAACGGAAAATATTATTGTCCACTTTATTTTCCATTGTGGAAATGAGGTCTTTGGCTTGCAAAAGAAATGGAGCATGTACCTATGTTAGAGTATGAATTTCCAAAAAATATCAATGTGCCACTTAATCCTCGGTACAACAGCCTTCAAGTATACAAAGAGCGATCAATGCATGAATATGTTTTTGAGCTACGGATGGAAGTTTACCTTCGATTCTTGATAAAGGCCTTAGAAGGAGGCAAGAAATTATGTGCACTTGTCTTTGTAGAAATAAAACCTCTTATGGCTATTGTGGTAAGTATGTTGTTTGTTTCAAAGCATTGTGCTTTTGTTCAAAACTTCAAGGAGATGTATTTATATTTATTCTAAGTTTGTGATTACACTTTGTAAATGTTTGGCATAGATGTTATGTATTATGTTGAAAAATCAGATGCAGAATAGTATTTTATGGCTGCAATAGATGCAAAAGCACAATGGCCACATATATATCTACCTAGAAGAGTCTCAAAGTGGGGTTATATCACAAACTTGGGATTGAAGAAAAAATAAGATCTCAAAGAGGCAAAGTCTGCAGCAATCATGGAAGGAGAACGTACAAATTATCTAAAAAATAATATGGAAAGGATTTTAGAGATAGAAGAGCAAGATTTGGAAAATGATGTTATTAGTAGAGAGAATTGTGAGGACAATTCTAATCATGGGAAAGAGAAGATGGTAAATCAAGCAAGGTCAATTGGAAAGCAAGTGAAGAAAAAAAGATAAAAGGATGCCATTTTGGAAAAGAAAAAAAACTAGTATGCCTACTGTAGAGATGGAAAATTTTGAATCAGATCACTCAAAATCGACCTATGTACAATCAAAGGCCTTGAAAGTTATAATACTGGCTGAATCTAAAGAGATCATTACACTTGATAGTAGTGATGATGATGATGATGACAAACTTGATACTAGGTTTGATTGGAGTGAAGATATTGCACAAAATCCTACAATTATAGTAAAGACGGAGGCTTGTAATAGTATGCCAAAAGGAATTGCAATGAAGGGGATGGATGTTAAGCCAAGACAAATTCTCCCTTCAAATGCATTTTTGAAATACATGGTAGAACAAGCTAAAGGATCTTGCAGACGAGATGAATAATTTTAAGAATTAATGGCACATATGAATCATATGAAGACAGAGCACATAGGCAATCTTTCACTTGAAGTTGGTACTTCAAGTGGGATACCTAATGTTGGAGACTATTACAGTGGACCAATCAATTCAATATCAGATGCTCAACCTGGAGTATTGACACAATTACAGTACATACTAATGCCTGCTCTTGTAACACTTCAAAAAGAAATAAGTGATTTTTTTATAAGGTATATGTTGTATGATAATTTTTACAACCTAATTTAAATGTTGCAACTTTTAACATCTAATTATTAGTGACTTCATTATGAATTTGTAGACTAAAAAAATAAGTGCACTCATAGACAAAGAAGGAATTCTACAATCCAATGTACATTTGAAGAATGTGACAAAAGAGAGAAAGAAGGTAAGTAAGTGGTTGCTAAGTTATTGAAAATTAGTAATAAAATACTTTTATATTTTCATGAACTTTAGTAAGTATTGTTGTAGTGTTTTCAAGCTCGCAAGATATAAAGTTATAAGAAGTCTTGAAGATCAAGATGGATGCCCAGTTGTAGATGTTAATATATAATAGATTTATATGTTAGAATGTATGAGTTTAAGAGATAAAAAAATATGCTAGTATAGAAGATAATAGCCATTTGAACAAAATATCATAGCAATAGCCAAGCCTCATACTGTAGGCTACTTTTCTTCTTCCGATATTGAGTAGTAGTGGATCTTGATGCTTCCCCTGACTCAACAAATTCCATCCATTTATTATATATTGGTATGAAATGTGATTCCATGACAAAATCAGTCTCTTCTTTACATATCCTTGAATAATATTGCAGCTCTTCTTCTTCTATATCTTCAAAAGGATATTTGTCTTGTTCATCCTATAAAAGAATGTCAATATGTGTAAAATATCAAAAACCATCAAAATACCAATTGTTCAAGACATTTATATTAGTTGTGTTGGCGGTTTTTTGTACCATTGGTAGTTTTGTACAAAACTTTTTAGATGCAAATTTTAAGTGCAATTCAAGCACTTTTAGCTTTTTTAATTTTTTTTTACCTTAAATATTCTATTATGTAAATGCAATAGGATTGTCAGATTTGTACATGATCAAAGAAAAGAATACAAATTGGTGAAAGAGAGATAATATAATCGGCAATATGAAAATCGCCAATATAATGAATATAGCCTTTTCAGTACTTCTTCTATAAAAGCTTAGATGTACATTAGAAAATTTTGATTGTACTTAAATGCAAGTATTTTCTATAATTATAATATACCACCTTTAAAAATATCTTTTTTATAAGGCATTACTACTAGATATAGAATATTGGCTATTGTTTGAAAAGATTATAAGACAAATTTGAGGAAACTTTTCTCCTTCTCAACTTCCTTCTTGATATCACTAAATATCAAATTTTGATTTATAAGACTTTGTAGAATATGAATAACACTAAAGGATTTATAATGCTAGAAACAAACACTTGTTAATTCATTGTCTTTTTTTCATAAGCTTCAAATTTTCTTCACGCTTAGTAAAAGTTGGTGGTTTTTAATATGTAAATTGATTGACAATATGAACCAACTTTGAAATAATTCAATCTAATAATGTTTTGGATTGCAATGCACATCATTGTAAATATTGATGGAAATTATTGTTCATATAAAATTTGGCTACCATTGATATCGCTCACAATATTTTTTTTCATATAAAGCATAAGTTGTTTTAGCATTATGTAGGTCTATCAATACATATATATTATCAAGTCTATATACATTGGTATTTTAATACAAAAAAATCTTTATTAAATTTATTTTATATAATATATTTTCAAAAATTCTCACATATAATTTGTTTACCTATCAATAGTCCACTTTATATACCAATGAACAATTAGGAATGAACCAACTTAGTACACACATAAAATGCATGGATATAATACCTACTCAATCATTCCTATATACTATTATTTATCAATATATAAAAAGTAACACTCTCTAATACATTGTTCTTCTAAAAAAATGAGGATCATGAACATGTTATTGTTGTAATTCTTTAATCAGTCACATGTTCAACATCAAAAAATATTATATTCTTTATAGTTGACATTTTACAATACGTAGTACACAAATATTGGCCCAACTGTGTAAATACTTCATGGCACTTTTCAAATACATCTATTAGGTATGCGATTTCCAAAGCAACATGAAATATAAATTGTAAGTGATTAGAAAATGCATAGAAGTATATTTAAGATGTATAGTATAAATATTAAGTAGATATGGCTATATGAAAGCATTGTGGAAGGCTTGATAAATTTATTCAAATTTATATTTGAAAAATACATGGATGAACAGATTAAGATATCAAATTTTATAAACTTTAATCTAAATATATATTATCCATGTCTTTGATATTTGTATGTGGATCTTTATTCTTCTGTGAATTATTGATAACTCTTAGAAATTAATTTTTATCATTACTTTATTATAATATTAGTATTTTTAGTTTTTTTGAATGTTATAAAGGATATTAAATTCATTTGGAAGCCATTCAATCAACAATTGTCATAATTATTTGTTGTATAGTGCACAATTGTTTTAGTTGAATGTATCTAATAACTATTCACTAATTTTATTATCATGAATTTCTTTCTCTTATCAAAAAGTACATACTATAGAATAATATTTTCTACACTATTACTACCCTTCTACTCCATCTATACAAAGTTCAAAATTGTCATTTATTTTCAATCATTTCCCTTCTATTTAGTAATTAGTAGATACATATAATGATTTTTTTTTAATGCTTAAAGTTTGTTTATCCCCTAAAATTCTATGACCATGTTCCACTAAAAAAGACCTTGAAATTGTCCTTATTCATTCTTAGACTTGAAATGAAAATAAAATAATTAGATTCAATCTTCAATTTTAGGATCTTAATTTAGAGTATTATAAAAACAAGTAGTGATTTTATCAAATTTTTTTATCATATGGATTGTGTTTGAAGTGGAAAACATAATGATTTTTGGAGCATACTAACATGATCAGTACAATTTTTTTTCTTTATAGAAAATATCTTTTGCATATTTTTGTTGAAAAGATTTGGGTATGTAAAAATAGACCATGTAAGCTATACTTTCTCCAAATTTCAAATCATTATGTAATAAAAGTGTAGCATTTTCAAAATAGTCTTAAAAAAAGAAGGAATTCAAAACTTGTTAATTTGTATTTTTTTTTTTTTTTTTTTTTTTTTTGTAAAGTGAGGATCTTGGAAATTAAATTCAAAATGGTGATAAAAAAGTTTTATAATTCTTTTCAAAGTAAAAAAAATTGAAAGTACAAAAATAACAAAATTTCTATCCTTTATATGGTAAAAAAGAAGTCTTTTTTGCACCTTGGTTGGTGCAGTGTGAAAATTTTAGTTCTTTTTAAAATAAGATTTTCATTTCAAAAATTAGTTTTGTTTGCAAGATTATGAAATAATATGCTATTAGCTTCTTATACAAAAATTATCATAGATAATAAAATAATTTAGCTATGGTGGCTAAGTTTATTGAAGAAAAAGAAGTCTAAAGGCTACAAACACTTAGCATCAGCAAGGATTGTACTCTAATAGAAGTGTGGAGGAAGATAATTCTTACCTCCAACACTCTTTACTTATAGGTGGTGGTTTGCGCACCAATGAAGCAACTTCCATCCATTTGATATTACATCCATTTCTACCTCATCTTACTAAAGCCTCGATACTACTACAATAATTTATTTTACCTCTTTTCTGCCTTTTTATTATTAGCAACATACTATGCTTAAACTTTATGTGATTGTAAGTAAGCAAGTACTTGTTGTTCTTCAACACTCCTACTTTATTAATATTCTAAAGGCTTTTAATTTAATCTTTAAAGCAAGTCATGATGTCTATCCTTGACCAATGTCTTTGTAAGCACATCAGTAAGCATGTCATTTGTAGCACAATACTTCAGACCTATTATTCCGTCTTCAATCTTCTCTCATATAAAATGATGTTGAACATCAATGTACTTGGTCCTTGAGTGGTGTTTTTGGCAATAGGTGCATAAGTTTCATTGAAATCAATTCCAGCAACTTGTGAGTATCCTTTGGCAACTAATCTTGCCTTGTGCCTCACCACCTCATCCATTGCATCTTTTTTAGTCCTAAACACCCATTTACAACCAACACTAGATCGATTTGGTAGAAGAGGTGTCAATTCCCATGTACCATTGTCTATAAGAGATTGGTACTTTTCTTCCATAGCCTTCTCCCACTTGATTGCATCTTCACACTTCATAGCATCACACAATGACAATGGATCAACAAGAAGAGCAACGTTTGCATGTTCTTCACTTACTTGAGGGAAGATAAGATCCTTCCACTATTCACCACGTTGCCTTCTTTCTCTCAAGGGCTATCTCCTTTCACTTGTAGAAGAACATTCACCTTGTTGCACTTTATCAATCTTTTTCTCTCTTAAATCTTATCGTTTTTCATCCAATGGTTGGTACTCTTCATCATTGTCATCATTCCAATCTTCAACATCTTCATTTCTTTCATTGTTGGTCCTTTCAATTGTAGGAGCCTTCATCTTTTCAACCTTCTTTGGCTTTTCATCTTCATTATCTTCATTGTCTTCATTTTCTTGTGTCTTTGCTGAATTCAAAGATGTATCCACAAACACACCATTACTCCCACTTGGACACATCCCCAAGTGCTCACAAGCACTCTTATGCTCCAAAAACTCCACATCACGACTTTTGATGATCTTCTTGGATTCCAAGCACATTAGCCTATATACCTTAGTACCTTCACAATAACCAAGAAACACACACTTTTTATCTTTTGCATCAAGTTTGGACCTCATACAATCTGATGTTTTTACATATGCAATGCAACCAAAGCTCCTCATATGAGAAATACAAGGTTGTCTCCCACTCCAAGCTTCTTGTGGTGTCATTGATACAAGAACACTTGTTGGACACCTATTTCTTGTGTACACTGCATTCACCACAGCTTCCGTCCAAAATTCATAGCCAAGGTTTTGAGCATGTAACATACTCCTTGTCATTTCTACAATGGTTCGATTTGCTCTTTGAGCAATACCATTTTGTTGTGGAGTGTATGGAGTTGTGGTTTGTCTAGCAATTCCTTCATTCTTCAAATAAACATCAAATTGCTTAGACATGTATTCACCTCCATTATCTGTACGCAGCACCTTGATCTTGCATTCACTTTATTTCTCAACAAGTGCTTTAAACTCCTTAAACCTCCAAAAGCATTCACTCTTGGCTTTAAGAATATAGATCCAAATCTTTCTTGAATAATCATCAATAAAAGTGAGGAAAAACCTTGATCCTCCAATACTTGTATTTTTCATAGGTCCACATACATCTAAATGAACAATCTCCAGTAACTTGGTAGCACATGTTGCTACACTCCTTGGAAATGAGGCTCTTTGTTGTTTGCCTTGTATGCACCCTTCACATGCAAGTTGTTTTGCATTTTGGCTTGTATTTCCAAGATCTAAGCCACTTACCATGGTCTTGAGTTCTTTCATTCTCTTCACATTCAAATGGCCAAGGCGACGATGTCGTATTACGTACTTTCCTGCTCGAGAATGCGCCGGGCGTCTGGCTGTAGAAGGTAGTGTGGAGATTCGCCAATATTCAAGTAATTTATCAGTTTTTGACTGTTGGAATACAAACAACTGCAAGAATACACCGTAAATCTATATGGATGCTCTTTGACCGCTTGTCGAAGTCCTTTTTGCCCTAGCCAGTAGGTCTCTAGACGTTACAGAGAACCCCGAACAACCCAAACTGTTAATCTTCGATACCGCTTTATACTCACGATCTTGTATCTATTGATTGTCTTGTTAGATTAACCCAATAAATTTCATTCACTCTGCATACTCAATCCTATAGACACCCTTTTAACTCTTTCATCACAGACGTAACTCGATTTCACAAAACAGTCAAGAGTAATCAAACTCACTTCATTAAAAATCCCAATTCACCATTACAACACTGACTTCAGCAACGATTGCCTCAGTCTTCCCAAATTCCTTATGAAGAAAAAAAAAAATTCCCAATCCTCTATCTTTTTTCCGCACCCGAAGCATGAAGCTCTCCCTTGATCCCCCTCTCTCAACCCTCTTCAAATCTGAAACTTATTCTCCCCCTTAACCTTACCCTTTGAATTTCTTCAATCTTCTGTCTTGGATCTAGAATTGGCTCCTACCGTCAGAGCTTGGATCCGATATTGGCTCTTGCCGTCAGAGCTTTCTCCACCGTTCTTACCTTTAAGAGATCTTTTTATCGAAAGCAACGTTCCTTGAAACGGCACAAAGAACAAGACAGCCTGAAATAGAATCGAAACCCCGTAATCGGGACCACATTGAGTTGCCCAACCAATTCAGGTCTCATATTGGCTAAAAGTCCAGTAGTAAGACCCGGATGTTTCCGAAATTGGATCAAATTGGTCCTTCATGTCCAATTGGCTGAGGCCCGTAGTAACACTTGGATTTTCCTGTAATTAGACTGCATTGGGTTGCACGGCCAATTCAGGTCTCATATTGGGTAAGAGGACCCGGATTGGATTCTTGAAATTGGATCCAATTGGCTCTTCGAACCAGGCTCACCCGTCGTGTGAATTGGTCCTTTCTCTTCCTGCCGACTATCGTTATTGGAATCGAATGGAACATTTCAGTATGCTCCGGCTGACTGTAACGGGGTGACTGAACTTGGCCACTCAGTATTTATACTGGAATTGGTCATTGGTCCCAATATTTGAAGTAACTGAACATTAATAAAAGTCTCCTTTCTTTATATTTTTACAGTATACTCATGTTACAATACGACATCTACCCCCTCCGAACCTGTGCATCCTCCGGTATGCACCAATTTACCCAATTGCTGTTTGATTCAGAATATATCCTCTACGTCTTTCTCCACTTCGTTTTTGTCACCTTCATTATCCAAATCACTTTCTTATCTTGCTGCGGAATCTCTATACCTTCATTAAGGTCTTCCATATTCATCTCCGTATGTCTTCGTTTAAATATTTTTACTCGCTTCTCTGCAATAGGTATTTTCAATTTTGTACCATCTAACTCCCGTAATGAGTAAGTTGCATTATCATGGTCAGTTATTACTACATACGGTGTCGTATTACGTGCTTTCCTGCTCGAGAACGCGCCGGGCGTTTGGCTGTAGAAGGTAGTATGGAGATTCGCCGATAGTCAAGCAGTCTATCAGTTTTTGACTGCTGGAATATAAACGACTGCAACAATGTACCGTAAATCTATACGGGTGCTCTTCGACTGCTTGTCGAAGTCCTTTTTGCCCCAGCCGATAGGTCTCTAGACGTTACAGAGAACCCCGTACAACCCAAACTGTTAACCTTCAATACTGCTTTGTACTTACGATCTTGTATCCACTGACTGTCTTGTTAGATTAACCCAATAAATTTCATTCACTCCGCATACTCAATCCTATAGACACCCTTTTAATCCTTCAATCACAGACGTAACTCGATTTCACAAAACAGTCAAGAGTATTCAAACCCACTTCATTTAAAAATCCTGATTCACCATTACAACACTGACTTCAGCAGCGATTGCCTCAGTCTTCCCCAAAACTCTACGAAGAAGAAAAATCCAAATTCTATGTCTTTCCTTCCCCGACCCGAAGCATGAAGCTCCTCTCTCTAATTCCCTTGATCTTCCAAAAACCTCCAATGAAAACCGAACTAGTAACCTTGCAAAAGCTTGAAAACTCGTTCCCCCCGATTCCCCCCGAAAAAAACCTCCCTCCCTAAAACTATATTCTCCCCTAACCTTATCCTTTGAATTTCTTCAATCTTCCGTCTTAGATCCGGAATTGGCTCCTACCTCAAGCTTGGATCCGAAATTGGCTCTCGCCGCCAAGCTTTCTCCTCCGTTTTTACCTTTAAGAAATCCATTTACCGAAAACAACGTTCCCTGAGACGGCAGAGAGAACAGGACAGCCTGAAACAGAATCGAACCCCGTAATCGAGACCACATTGAGTCGCCCGACCAATTCAGGTCCTATATTGGTAAAGATGCCCGTAGTAACCTGGATGTTCCCGTAATTGGGTCAAATTGGTCCTCACGTCAGATTAGCTAAGACCCGTAGTAAGACCTGGATTTCTCGTAATTAGACTGCATTGGGTTGACCGGCCAATTCAGGTCTCATATTGGATAAGAGGACCCGGATATGATTATCGAAATTGGATCCAATTGGCTCCTCGAACCCGTCGTGTGGATTGGTCCTTCTCTTCCTGCTGACTCCCATTATTGGAATCGAACGGGGCATTCCAGTATGCCCCGGCTGACTGTAACGGAGTCACTGAACCTGACCACTCAGTATTTGTACTGGAGTTGGTCGATGCTCCCAATATTCGAGGTAACTAAATATTAATAAAATTCCCCTTTCTTTTTATTTTCACTGTATACTCGTGTTACAACACGACATCCACCCCCTCTGAACCTGTGCATCCTCCGGTATGCACCAATTTACCCAATTGCTGTTTGATTCAGAATATATCCCCTACGTCTTTGTCCAGTTCGTCTTCGTCACCTTCATTATCCATATCACTTTCATCTTCTTGCTGCGGAATCTCTGTACCTTCATTAAGGTCTTCCATATTCATCTCTGCGTGTCTTCGTTTAAATATTTTTACTCTCTTCCCTGCAATTGGTATTTTCAATTTTGTACCATCTAACTCCCGTAATGAGTAAGTCGTATTATCATGAACAGTTGTTACAACATATGGTCCAAACCAACGTTTTGAAAATTTCCGCAAAGTACTATGTTGATTATCCAGACTATTGTCATAAACAAGTACCCAGTCACCTTCCTCGATTGCTTTTGGTCTCAATCGATGTTGCTTATCGAATCGCGCCTTGTTTTGTAACCTTGCTCTTTTTAACCTCTCCAATGCTATCTGGACATCTTCCGTTCTTTGCTCCAATTGTCGAATCCTAATAGCCAGAAGTTCTTCTCTTGTCAATCCATCTTCCCATGGTAGCATACTCCAAATAAGTACCTTTTCTTCAATCGACATAATTGATTTTTGACCTGTCATAAGTTCTACTGGCATATAACTTGTCACCGAACTATGTGTTGTTCGATCAGCCCATAATGCAAATGACAAAAGCCATGGCCACTCTTTAACTTTCCCATTACAAGCTTTAACCAATGCTTTCACAATCGGTAGGTGACCGCGTTCGCTTTTTGCATTCCCTTCCGGATTATAAGCAGTAGTCCGTGATAGTTTAACTCCACATCTTTCAAAGAACTTACGAGCTTCTTGTGCATTTAATTCTCCACGATCTGCAGTGATTTTTCCTACGCACTCGTAACGGCAAATGACATCTTCAAGCAAAAACCTACAAATCCCCTCTGTAGATTTTGTCCTCAATGCTCTTCCTTCTACTAGATTTGATAAATCTTCACGAGCTAAAACCAAATATCTCATCTGCCATAATCCAACCGGCATAATAACCAAATCAACAACCCATTTAAAATGAATAGTCAGACGATACGTAGGATGAAGACCATCTCGATGTCGGATATTAGAATATGATTGACAGATTTCACATGACTCTACAAATGAGAGCACATCTCGATACATATTTTTCCACCAATATCGTTCCTTGAGTTTAGCAAAAGTAGCCCAGATTTCTCTATGCCCTGCCCATAAACTATCATGAAACTCCTTTAATAATTTTAGTTTTTCTTCCTTTTTGCCTATCACTCGTTGTGGCATCTCAATTCCTTTCTTTGGTCTCTTCCATAAGAATCCATCTCGAAGTAAAAATCCATATGCTTTTTTTCTTATTTGTTTGAATTTTTCTGTAGACCAATTCCCCTGCTTAGACAAGGTATTCAAATAATGACCAATATCCAATAATTCTCCTTCATAAGATTCTTCAAGAAATAGCTTGTCTTCTCTGTTGAAATTCGATATTGAATAGAATTTCAATCCGACATCATCAATGTCTTCAACCATTTCGTCCTCCCTCTCGTATCTTGCTCGAGATAGCATGTCTGCTACTAAATTGTCCTTTTCAGTGATATGCTTAAATTCTGGATTTAGTGACTTAATATAAGCAATCCATCTCAACATTGCAATATCTGGCGTTGAACAGTTAATAATCATTCCAAGCAATGGCAAGCAATCTGTTTCAATTACTACTACTGCCCCAATCAAATAGTCCTTTTCAGCTTTCATAGCCGAAACGACTCCCCAAAGTTCTCTTTTGACTTACGAATATGCACGTTGACGAATACTTAAAACTTTAGCCCCAAATCGAACTGCAAATCTACTCCCATTCGAATCATCTTGACCCACCGCCCATCCAACGGCAATTGGACTAGCGTCTACAGTAAGAATCACTGGTCTATTGCACTTATAATCAACCTTCCTCAATATTGGAGGTGACATCAATAATTTCTTCAATCTTTGCATTGCCTGAATATGCCTTTCTTTCCATTCAAATCGGTAACCCTTGCGTAATAGTTCATATAATGGATCCGCTATGTGAGCAAAATGAGGGATCCAGATTCGATAAAATACACATGCACCCAAAAACCTGCGAACCTCTGTTAAAGAACCACAATCCTCTTTCATCCTTCCAATTGCATCAACTTTAGTCGGATCTGGTTTTCTTCCGTAAGATCCGCATATATGTCCAACAATTACAACCTCTCGCACTCCAAATACGGACTTCATACCCGATAATGTAAGATGAACTTCTCCAAGCCGAGTTAAAATCTTTTCACAATCTTGTATATGATTAACAACATATCTGCAACACCCACTCGTATCTAAAGTTTCATCCTTGTCTCCTTCTCTGCACCCTTTTATTGGAACATCATCCAGAAAAGGCATAGTCTTTTCCGGAATAAAATCTCTCAATACCTTATTCATTCCATTCATCATATGCGCAACTGAGTTGGTCGCGCCTTGAGGAAGAGTGCACATTCTAACCAATCCAAGCGGTGTCCTCATCGTTGTCATATCTCTACTTCCTTCGGCAAGTTGAAATTGATCATAACCTGAATACAAATCACCCATTGAGTAGATCGCCCTTCCAGCAAACGCCTCAACAAATTCATCCACAATAGGTCCAATTCCTACATTCCTAACAGTTACAGCATTCACCGGCTGCATATCTTGAATAAACCGTAGTGACCCATTCTTCTTAGGTACCGTAAACCATCGACTAGAATACGGCGCAAATGAAGGTTCCAATATTTTCATCTTTATCTTTTCTTTTAATAGCTCAACCAATTTAGGTAAATGTACCCTCGATACTGGAATCGGTCTTAGATTCCAAGGTACATGCGGTACAGTGAAGATAACCATAGGTGTTACAATATTTGGATCCACACACCCAATTTCATGAGATTCGAAGGCAAACGATCTACCTTGTTTAGCCAACATCTTTTTGAAGCAAGTAATTTCCTCTGGCAATAAAGAACCATCAGAACCAATCTTCAATTCTTCAAAAGTCTCTTCAGTAAACTGATGTCCAATACTCATTGGATCTCTTAAACTTGCTTCTTTTGATGCTTCTCCCATTTGTTCTTTAGAATCCTCTGGTAATGGTCCGGCAACAGGCTTTACCTTCTTATCTGCCGTTTTATATCTCGTCTCTACTATGACTTCTGGTGCTTGAAAAGATTCAAGCATGGTATAAACCTCTCTCGAATGAATCTCAACAATCTTATCATTATCCCCTAACTCAATAGATGTAATCAATTCCAATGAATCTTCCAGCCCATTTTCTTCATAAACACCCAAAATCCTCTCATCATCTTGCAATGTACCTATCTTGCGTAACTGTCCTTCAATATCATATAATCTTTTTCTTTCTTTTCTTTTAAAATCATCAACTTTCTTATACGTAATATTTCCATTCTCCAATATACCAATAAAACTCGCATCAAAGGCACCTTCATCTCGCGAGAGTTCCTCCTCTTTTGTACCTCCATAATCTCGCTTTACAGTGGTACCTCCCCAAAATCCTTAAATCCTTCAACAATCTTTGGCAATGGTTTCTCCCTCAACCTATCTCGATTCCGTTCATGGTTAGGAGGTACTGTTAGAAATTGTACAGCTTTCCTCCCATCTTCGCTCCGTACCCTTGCATAAGCAGAACCATCGTCAAGTACCTTTGTTTCCATCCGTGTTGCCGTGATATAAGGTTGTCCTAAAATCAACGGATAAGACGTTGTATCTTGAACGAAGAAATGTTGCTCCGTCGCAACATCCCCAATCCGAATTTTGACATCTGGACAAGCTCTATATAATTCGCCTCGTGTGTTATTAGCTGCTCGTATTGTCCATCCATGTTCCATATCAATTGGCCATTTTTGCTTCTTATAAAGATCTTTAGACATGAGATTTATTTCAGAACCATCGTCCACCAAAGCAACTATTGGTTCTTCTATATCTCCTACCTTCACCAATACCTCAGTAGTTGCCCTTGCCCAATGCTTTCGAGTATAATGGCTCAAAGTTTCCATTTCCTTGTCACTAGAATCTTCGAAATGTACTCGCTGATTATACCCATTCTTTTCATTTGTTGGTTGCTTGTAACCAATATCAACCTCTTCTTCATCTCTACATATTCTTGCATCAATAGCATGACTCATTCTTGTTTAACTCATTAATTGCCTCTTTCGCTTAATGCTGTCAATGATAACATCATGAAACTCCTTCTTTGCAATTCCCAAGACTTCTTTCAATGTGAATTCCACCTTAGCGTTTAATATACGTTCTTCCAACACCCCTTTCAAATTTGTTGCCGCTTCAATGTCAGAAAGTAGCTTATAAGCAATTGATTTGCCCTTATCTTTTGTCTCCGTTGTTTTTTCTCCCAATGATGCTGAGATATCTTTTACAGGCAATTCTTGTGAAGCTGCCTCCCGAGCCTTGTCTCCTCGAGTTTGCCTCTTAAAAGAATTTCCTTCTCTAGTATCATCAAAATTTCCTCGTCTTTTTTCTTCCATCAAAGCTTCATGTTGGCTCTTAGCAATATATGCATGAACTGAAAGAGACTCAACATGATCCTCCCAACCTGTTCTTCCTCGTATTGTAGCTGCAGTTCTCAATAACGCTTCTCGAGGTAATTTCCCTTCTTGCATTGTAGAAATGACAGAAGCCCAAAACTCACTAGTTTCCGTACTTCCACCAATTTCATCATCTACTCTAGCACCATAACTTGCACTTTCTTGTACTATTGTTTCATGCTCTTTTAAGTAATCTTGAACCAATGATCTCATTCCTCCCTTGCCAAAATTGGTTTGAAGAAGATCCTCCCTATCTTTCAATGCTATCTTCCCATCTTTCCAGCAAATAATTCCCTGTCGTATCATATTATTAAATTCATTGCAATCTTTTCTAGTGTGTGAAGCATCATCACACCAAATGCATCTTTGTACATATCCTTGTTTTGAAACATTCTTCGAATTGTTTATAGAAGTATTCTCTTCAAGTCTTGCCAATTTGATTTGAAGATCTCGTATTCCTCGTATAATTTCTTCTATACCCATATCTGCTTTCTTTGACAAGGATGTCGAAGGTTGAACTGTAGGCATTGTCGGTGGTGTTGTACGTACTGGAGCTTTGGGTGCTTGTATTGTTTTCGGAATATTGCTCCTATCCTTCTTCCTTTCTTTTTTTGTAAGCAACCCCACCGCATCTTCAACGTTCTTCCACTTCGTTGTCAATCCTTCATCTTCTTCTTTGTCTTCAAGAAGGGGTTCTAATTTCTCTTGCAATTCTCCATCAGCAGCTTGAAGAAATAGATCAACTTTGTTCGGCTCCAATGTCAATTTTTCTACCTTCGATAATTGAGAGTACTGCCTCTCAAATTCCCTTAGTAGCTCTGTTGCTTGCAAATTCTTATTGGGCCGTTCAATCCATCCCAGAAACAGCTTCTTAGTAACGCGATCAGCATCTTCCAAGAAATATTCGTCTTTCAATGCATGTGAAAAATCCTCCCATGAATTCCCACAACGATCCGTAATTGATGTAATGTGGTCCCTTATCTCCGGTATCGTGGCAAGTCCAAATAGTGCAACCATTTTCTTCTCAGAAATCCGATTTAATTCCATTTCACGAACATAACATCTTAAATACCTTGAAATATTCCTCCCATCAAATTGATCAATTTTATTGACCACTGCTTGCAATGCTTTGCTTGCCAAAGCTTCCTTTCGATCATTGCTTTGCTATTGTTGTATTGATAATGAGAAGGCTTGAAACAAACTAGCAATAGACGGATCCATGTGCATACCTTGTCCTTTAGAAGACTCCCCACCAGAAACTTCTCCCAAAAATCCTTCAAAATTTTTATTTTCATTTTCCATAAAAATAAAGATAAAATCAACCGAAATCCAATACCTTCCACCTCAAGCTTTCACGTCGGGTTCACCACTTATGTCGTATTACGTGCTTTCCTGCTCAAGAACGCGCCGGACGTTTGGCTGTAGAAGGTAGTATGGAGATTCGCCGATAGTCAAGCAATCTATCAGTTTTTGACTGCTGGAATATAAACGACTGCAACAATGTACCGTAAATCTATACGGGTGCTCTTCGACTGCTTGTCGAAGTCCTTTTTGCCCCAGCCGATAGGTCTCTAGACGTTACAGAGAACCCCGTACAACCCAAACTGTTAACCTTCAATACTGCTTTGTACTTACGATCTTGTATCCACTGACTGTCTTGTTAGATTAACCCAATAAATTTCATTCACTCCGCATACTCAATCCTATAGACACCCTTTTAATCCTTCAATCACAGACGTAACTCGATTTCACAAAACAGTCAAGAGTATTCAAACCCACTTCATTTAAAAATCCCGATTCACCATTACAACACTGACTTCAGCAGCGATTGCCTCAGTCTTCCCCAAAACTCTACGAAGAAGAAAAATCCAAATTCTTTGTCTTTCCTTCCCCGACCCGAAGCATGAAGCTCCTCTCTCTAATTCCCTTGATCTTCCAAAAACCTCCAATGAAAACCGAACTAGTAACCTTGCAAAAGCTTGAAAACTCGCTCCCCCCGATTCCCCCCGAAAAAAACCTCCCTCCCTAAAACTATATTCTCCCCTAACCTTATCCTTTGAATTTCTTCAATCTTCCGTCTTAGATCCGGAATTGGCTCCTACCTCAAGCTTGGATCCGAAATTGGCTCTCGCCGCCAAGCTTTCTCCTCCGTTTTTACCTTTAAGAAATCCATTTACCGAAAACAACGTTCCCTGAGACGGCAGAGAGAACAGGACAGCCTGAAACAGAATCGAACCCCGTAATCGAGACCACATTGAGTCGCCCGACCAATTCAGGTCCTATATTGGGAAAGATGCCCGTAGTAACCTGGATGTTCCCGTAATTGGGTCAAATTGGTCCTCGCGTCAGATTGGCTAAGACCCGTAGTAAGACCTAGATTTCACGTAATTAGACTGCATTGGGTTGACCGGCCAATTCAGGTCTCATATTGGATAAGAGGACCCGGATATGATTATCGAAATTGGATCCAATTGGCTCCTCGAACCCATCGTGTGAATTGGTCCTTCTCTTCCTGCTGACTCCCGTTATTGGAATCGAATGGAGCATTTCAGTATGCCCCGGCTGAATGTAACGGAGTGACTGAACCTGACCACTCAGTATTTGTACTGGAGCTGGTTGATGCTCCCAATATTCGAGGTAACTGAATATTAATAAAATTCCCCTTTCTTTTTATTTTCACTGTATATTCGTGTTACAACACGACAACGCTGACGAATACTTAAAACTTTAGCCCCAAATCGAACTGCAAATCTATTCCCATTTGAATCATCTTAATCCACAGTCCATCCAATGGCAATTCGACTAGCGTCCACAGTAAGAATCACTGGTCTATTGCAGTTCTAATCAACCTTCCTCAATATTGGAGGTGACATCAATAATTTCTTCAATCTTTGCATTGCCTGAATATGCCTTTCTTCCCATTTAAATCGGTAGCCCTTGCGTAACAATTCATATAATGGATCCGCTATGTGAGCATAATGAGGGATCCAGATTCGATAAAATATACATGCACCCAAAAACCTGCGAACCTCTGTTAAAGAATCACAATCCTCTTTCATCCTTCCAATTGCATCAACTTAAGTCGGATCGGGTTTTCTTCCGTAAGATCCACATAAATGTCCAACAATCACAACCTCTCGTACTCCAAATACGGACTTCATACCCGATAATGTAAGATGAACTTCTCCAAGCCGAGTTAAAATCTTTTCACAATCTTGTATATGATCAACAACATATTTGCGACACCCACTCGTATCTAAAGTTTCATCCTTGTCTCCTTCTCTGCACCCTTTTATAGGAACATCATCCAGAAAAGGCATAGTCTTTTCCGGAATAAAATCTCTCAATACCTTATTCATTCCATTCATCATATGCGCAACTGAGTTGGTCGCACCTTGAGGAAGAGTGCACATTCTAACCAATCCAAGTGGAGTCTTCATTGTTGTCATATTTCTACTTCCTTCGGCAAGTTGAAATTGATCATAACGTGAATTCAAGTCACCCATTGAATAGATCGCCCTTCCAGCAAACGCCTCAGCAAATTCATCCACAATAGGTCCAATTCCTGCATTCCTGACAGTTACTACATTCACCAGTTGCATATCTTGAATAAACCGTAGTGACCCATTCTTCTTAGGTACCGTAAACCATCGACTAGAATACGGTGCAAATGAAGGTTCTAATATTTTCATCTTTATCTTTTATTTTAATAGTTCCACCAATTTAGGTAAATGTGCCCTCGGTATTGGAATCGGTCTTAGATTCCAAGGTACATGTAGTACAGTGAAGATAACCATAGGTGTTATAATATTTGGATCTACACTCCCAATTTCATGAGATTCGAAAGCAAACGATCTACCTTGTTTAGCCAACATCTTTTTGAAGCAAGTAATTTCCTCCGGCAATAAAGAACCATCAGAACCAATCTTCAATTCTTCAAAAGTCTCTTTAGTAAACTGATGTCCAATACTCATTGGATCTCTTAAACTTGCTTCTTTTGATGCTTCTCCTATTTGTTCTTTAGAATCTTCTGGTAATGGTCCGACAACAGGCTTTACTTTCTTATCTACCGTTTTATATCTCGTCTCTACAGTGACTTCTGGTGCTTGAAAAGATTCAAGCATGGTATAAACCTCTCTTGAATGAATCTCAACAATCTTATCATTTTCTCCTAACTCAATAGACGTAATCAGTTCCAATGAATCTTCCAGTCCATTTTCTTCATAAACACCTAAAATCCTCTCATCATCTTGCAATGTACCTATCTTGCGTAATTGTCCTTCAATATCATATAATCTTTTTCTTTCTTTTCTTTTAAAATCATCAACTTTCTTATACATAATATTTCCATTCTCCAATATACCAATAAAACTCATATCAAAGGCACCTTCATCTCGCGAGAGTACCTCCTCCTTTGTACCTCCATAATCTCGCTTTACAGTGGTACCTCCCCAAAATCCTTAAATCCAAGCAACGATTGCCTCAGTCTTTCCAAAATCCTTATGAAGAAAAAAAAAATCCCAATCCTCTATTTTTTTTCCGCACCCAAAGCATGAAGCTCTCCCTTGATCCCCCTCTCTCAACCCTCTTCAAATCTGAAACTTATTCTCTCCCTTAACCTTACCCTTTGAATTTCTTCAATCTTCTGTCTTGGATCCAGAATTGGCTCCCACCATCAGAGCTTGGATCCGAAATTGGCTCTCGCCGACAGAGCTTTCTCCACCATTCTTACCTTTAAGAGATCTTTTTATCGAAAACAACATTCCTTGAAATGGCACAAAGAACAGGACTGCCTGAAATAGAATCGAAACCCCGTAATCGAGACCACATTGAGTCGCCCAACCAATTCAGGTCTCATATTGGCTAAAAGTCCAGTGGTAAGACCCGGATGTTCCCGAAATTGAATCAAATTGGTGCTTCGCGTCAGATTGGCTGAGGCCCGTAGTAAGACTTGGATTTTCACATAAATAGACTGCATTGGGTTGCCCAGCCAATTCAGGTCTCATATTGCGTAGGAGGACCCGGATTAGATTTTAAAAATTGGATCCAATTGGCTCTTTGAACAAGGCTCATCTGTCGTGTGAATTGGTCCTTTCTCTTCATGCCGACTCTCATTATTGGAATCGAATGGAGCATTTCAGTATGCCCCGGCTGACTGTAACGGGGTGACTGAACTTGGCCACTCAGTATTTGTATTGGAATTGGTCGTTGCTCCCAATATTCGAAGTAACTAAACATTAAGAAAAGTCCCCTTTTTTTATATTTTCACGGTATACTCGTGTAACAACACGACAATAATGCCATATATTCAACTTGTCTTTGTTTGATGTAAACTCAGCAAATGTGGCTACATCCACCCCATTCACCTTCTTACAAATGAGATAGTACAAATTTCCGTCTTTCAAGCCTTTGAAGACCTTGTCTCCACTCATTGATCTTACAAAACATCCATTCATGTCAAATTGAATTTGAAAACCTTCGATTACAAGTTTACTCACCGAAAGAAGGTTTTGCTTCATCTTAGGCACATGAAGGACGTTTTTGAGTCTGATCCGATTGGTTTGTCCATTCACGACCACCTCCACCATAATAGAGCCAATTCCAATGGCTTCACATATACCACTATCTGCCAACACCACGTTTGATGCTATAATAGCTTCATAAGTATCAAATGAACACTTATAAGGTGTCATATGCTTGGAACAACGTGAATCCACAATCCATCTTGACATGGCAGCCATAGAGGTCCCATTTGTTGCCGTGAATGCATAATCTTGTCGTTCAAACTCGTCTTGCATACTATTTGCATTCTCCTTCTTCATCTTTTTGCCTTTGTAGCAATTTCGAGCAAAATGGCCTATTTTGCCACAAATGAAGCAAGATTTGATATTACCTCCTTAATTTGGATAGTTGCCCTTGCCTTGACGTGAATACAATGCTGAAACTTCACTTTGGGGCTCCTTTTCTTTCTTCTTGGTTACTTCATGGGCAAGTCTTACCGTCACATAGTCCATTGTAAGTTCTTTTACCTTGATGGATTCCAATGCCACAATAAGGTAGTTGTAGGATTTGGGAAGGCTCATTAACAAGATCATGACAATATCACTTTCTTCTAAAGGCTTATCAACAGTTGCTAGTTGGTTTGCAAGAGCCTTTACCTTATTGATATGAACAATGAAGTCTTCACCTTCTTCCATCTTGCAAGTGAAGAACTTTCTCCTTGTATAAATGATGTTGGATAAGTTCTTGCTCTCATAGATGTTGCAAAGAGTCTTCCATGCTTCTGCTGGTCGTTTGCAAGAGATAATGTGAGAGAAGTTGGCTTCATCTATATTTGTTGCAATCAACCCAAAAGCCTTCTTTTCACAACGTTTGAACTCCTTCTTCTCCTTCATATCAACATCTTTGCTTGGAGCCTCTTCACTTTCATCTACAATATCCTAAAGATCCAAAGACGCCACCAAAAGCTCCATTTTGACCTTCCAATGGTAGAAATTTTTACCTCTAAACTTCTCAATGACTCTCAATCCTTCACCCTCACTTGATGCCATGTCTAAAAAAGAGTTGTATCAAAGGATTGTAAGAAGAAGTCCTAATGCTCCCAAAATCAGCAAAAAGGTTTTGTTGCTTTAGAATCCCAGAATCCTTCTTTGTGAACAAACTAGTGTTTTAACTCTCATAAACACTCTCAACTTCACTTCTAAGACTTCTCACAAGTCTGGTGACCTTTCCAAATCTAAATTGTCACTCAAATATCTCTCTTATACTCACAAATCACCTCTCTATACCAAAAGAGGCCTTTTAAGGACAATCAACAACTTTAAGACATGAAATTATAAAGTAAAGTCACCAAGGATCTATCTCAACAATAGCATAATGCAAAGTTTGCCTTTAGGTGATAAACCAACTAACAACACCAAAAATGCTCTTAACAACAAATGAGAGCAAACCAAGATCTAGATGTAGATCTGAATCTAAAAGTTAGGTACTTCCAATGCCTAACATCAGCAACAACAACTTGATCTTTTCCACACTTACAAACAACACCTCAAAGAACTTCAAAAGACACTCAAGCAAATGTGAGTGGGCTCATAACCTATTGAAGAAAAAGAAGTCTAAAGGCTACAAACACTTAGCATCAATAAGGATTGTATTCTAATAGAAGTGTGGAGGAAGATAATTCTTACTTCCAACACTCTTTACTTATAGGTGGTGGTTAATGCACCAACGAGGCAACTTCCATCCATTTGATATTACATCCATTTCTACCTCATCTTACTAATGCCTCAGTACTAATATAATAACTTACTTTACCTCTTTGCTACCTTTTTACTATTAGCAACATACTATGCTTAAACTTTATGTGATTGTAACTAAGCAAGTAGTTACTGTTTTTCAACAAAATTATCTTCCAAATAGGAATTTTTACTTAAGCCATCATAATTTTTTTTCACAATGTCCAAATGATAAAAAAATTAGATCCCTATGAAGCTCTAACATTTCCACACTTTCAAAAAAAGTTCCAATAAATTATACTTAAGATTGACATCATAGGAACCTGTACAAATTCTCAAAAAACTTGTTTTATGACAATTACGTTATAGAGGTTATACAAGAATCATCATTAGATCCAATTATAGAATTGAATCTATAATTTAAAAAATTAAACATTGATGGTAGAATATCCTTCTTCAGATGAGAGAATTATAGATTAGTAGTGGCTTAAAGGATGAATACTTCAATGAGAGCGGTTATGGTTACATTTGCTGTGTTAACGGTTTTGGTATTTTTGAGCAATGCTTTCTTATTGCAAATTTGATATGTAATTAAAAGCTTTTTATTATTTTGATGCCATTTGTCTATTTTAAAAAGGTTCTATTGTTTAGATGCAATAAGGCATATTAGATTTGTCACATGGAGGAGAAAAAATTACAAATTGCTTGAAAGATAGCACCATTGGCAATGTAAAAACTACCAATACAACAAATATTACAATAAAATTTTTATTAGGAATAATTGTGAATTTTTAGAATAATTCAAATATAACATATTAATATATAATGGTCTTTCATAGAATCATAAGCTTTATTAGTAGTTATAGTAATGTTAGATTTCCAAATGTAGGCAAGAAAATTTGGTTTTAATTTATAAATAGATGGTTCATTAATTTTTTTGAAATATTTTTGGATTAAACCTCAAAAAGGTTTTTGGAGATGAATTGGCAAACGTATAGTCCACCTTTCTATATTAGATTCTAAGCACTATATATTTTATTATTAATAAAATCATAGTTCTAAACCAAATTTTTTTAGTGAAAGTTACAAAAGTTGTGTTAAAAACTTTTCATCCAATAGAATTTATTTATTTATTAATTTTTTTGAATTCAACCACAAGGTTTTCTTGTCATTAATCAATTGGAGTTCTCAAGTGTTATTTGATTTTGTGAACATTTGTGGTTATAATATAAATTATGCTTGATAAGTGTGATTCACCAATATGAATTATAGGCTAATTTTTGATAGTATGTAGAGATTTCTAAATTAGTCATTTTATACTAAGTATATATATATATATATATTGGACAATTTGGACAATGAATTTCTTAAGATTATATTATTATAATAGTTTATACAATCTTAGAAGTGGAATATTTTTAGTTGTGATAATCCAATTCAATGTTGATGCAAATAATCCAATTCAATATTGATGCAAGCACTTGGTATTAATCAATGAAATAAAAGTATGAATCTTAAATTTAGCTTTTTGTATTTTTTAGAGTACTAAAAAATAACAATGGAGATCTTCAAGGAATTTTTCTAAATACAAAATATGTTTTTAATTGTTAAAAATGAAGGCCTTATAGACTATATTTAGAAATCAAATTATTATCATTTTATAATAGTAAGTATATATTATTTTCTATAGAAGTTCTATACCATACAATCCTACTTTTATATTTCCATATAAAGCTTTTTTAAACACATGAACATTCTATTGATGATTACCAATAGTGATAACACTACAACAATTTCTATTTAATTTTTGTCAACTCATTTTTTACTTATATAAGAAGAAGATATTAGAAAAGTTCAACTCTTGAATTATATAAAAAAATGGATAAACAGGGACTTGTATATTTTCTGTGATTGTTATCAACTACCATTGACATGATATTGTATAACTTTTGAATGCAAATTGTAAATTCAATTCAAATAATAAGTTTTTTTTATACCATTTGTACGTTTTGAAAAGGCATCAATGTATAAATGTAGTGCAGCATGTAAAGATTTATCACATGAATAGAAAAAAATTTACAAATTAGTCTATTATAGATAGCACAACATACAATGAAAAAATCTCCAATATATTGAATATGATTTGTATTATAGAAAAAATCAACAACAATTTGTACAAATGTTTTTGTGCAAAACCGCCAATGTCATTGAAATTCGCCATTATAACGAATAAAGCCATTTTTTGCTCCGTTGTGTTCTTATCCTGTTGCAAATATGAACCAAGGTTCAGAGCTTGACTTGCTGATCACTGATAATTTATTGTCAAGAGATGAAGCCAACCACATGTCCATATAATTTGTGCGTTCTGATTATACGCTTTAAAAGTATCCCTTCATAATTTGTGCCATGAGATATATTCACGTTGCTTTCTTTTTTCAGGTGTTGAATGTTCCAGAGGCCAAAGTAGTGAGGTTCTTTGACCCAAAATTGGAGGTTCAAAACAAAGAAAATAATGGGGGTGACGAAATCGAACAATCGGTTCAAACTCATGGTGTGGCGGAACCTATGGAAGATGAGGTCAGCGCCCTGAGAGTCAAAGGTTGACGGCTGGCGGGGGGATTCAAAGACGGTAGGGCCAAGGGCGAGAACAGTAGGGCCACGAGGCGAGGATAGCAGCGCCGATGGTTGGTGCAAGTAGCCTGGGATCACGGCTTGACCCACGCAACGATGCCAAAATCAAAAAGAAAAAGTTCACAAAAATATGTTGGCATTGGTAATCAAGAAGGTTGCAAAATTAGATTTGCAACAAGAGCGACTCGTGCTGATAACGTGTTGAAAGTAGAACTAAAACTGGAGAATTTGTATTGAAGAGACTAACTCCGACAGTATGCTATAGTTTTTCCACTAGCTACACTACATGGTACGGCGAGCGTATCTTTATAATAGGATAATCGCAACAATTATCATATCAATCCAACTTTGTTCAACATCATCGTATTTTTGATTGTCGCTTTCTATTGAAATGCTCTCATTGTGAAAATAAACAAACAAATTAATAAATCAGTCTACCTCCTAAGTAGTGGAGTTTGAATGTTAACGTGATTGCTGGCTTCTTTGGGCATATTGTGTGGGGCTAGAAACTTTGGATTTATTGTATAGGGCCACTTAGACACTGGCAGTAATGACAATTAATGGTTTTACGCTCCATCCACCATCTTTTATGTTGTTCGGTAACCGTTGACATTCACTGTGCAGATCTTACCATTTTTTTTGACAAAAGTGACACTAGCAGGAGCCTGACTCATAGGACCCCACTTGTCCCAGCTCCAATTAGGCTTATGGCATTGGAGAGCCTCTCTAGCACAGATTTCCAACCAACCATGTAAAGATGATACCTTACCCACACACATGCTAGATAAAGTATGTGAAGACTTACAAATCATCATACTGGAACTAAAAATACAGTACAATGCGCTACCATACCTTATGGCCACCTACAAAATTCACAAAAAAAAATATATGTGGTTGACAAATGCGTCAGGCACTGTATTTTTTGATTTGGCACATCTAGTAGCTATTGCTTCCAACTTAATACTTGAATCACTAAAGCAGTGGGCTGCTGAACTTATCCTCAGCTACAACAGATTTTTACAGATTGATACATCTGTTTCCTGGTTGCTTAATTCTACTATGGAACTTGCACTTAACATCTCTACAAATATATCCAACATATTTATAGCAGACATTGCAAGATGTTATGAGTCCATTCCACCAGAAGGCGATGACAATCTCCCTGGTGCAATTGCCCACTTCATACACATTGGGTTTGAGCAGCAACATAAATACCATCCAAGATTTGATCCACAGATTTGGATTTGGACTGAAAAAGGACGAGCAACAAAAGCCTCATGGGCTACATCACCTCCTAAATGTGGTACATGATTTGAGCTGAGTGAGCAAAGATTGATCAGGTTGAGTAGTTGGTTCATGCAAAATTGCTTTGTTGGACTTGATGACTGAGTTTGGCAACAGATTACAGGCATCCCCATGGGCTTCTCTTGCTCACCAATATGGTGTAATATGTATCTCATGTTTTATGAATCTCAATTTATCCGCAGGATAGCAAAACTGGGAAGAAATGCATATCGGTACATGGATGATTTATGCTGGTTCAACATTAAATCTCCTAAAAGGTTCTTGGATCCAATGCAACAACGCATTCTAGACAACTTGGTCTGGATTCATCCATTATGTATCTAATATAAGCATCTTAGTTGCAAAAAGGTCAATTTGAAAGCTCAAGATCAATCTACACCATTTATATTAATGAATTTGTTTGTAGATCCATTATAAGAATCAATTGGCATTACAATTCAATTCAAAAGTCATTGCAAATTTTGTCTCAATCAAAATTTTGTATGCTAGTAAAGCCTAGATTTTATGAGTAGCAAATCTAAGAGTTAAATAAGACATCAACTTCATCATCTACCTCCAAAAACTAATTTATAGAGAAATGGCTCATGGAGTAGAAGAATTACAATGAAAAAAATTCAACCAATTGAAAACATGTTAGATGGACTTTGAAGGATTAAACAAATTGTAGGTTATCCCTAAGGTTGGCAAAAAGGTGCCCACAAAATTTTTTAATGGCTAAAGAATTTTTAGATAAACTAGCTAAAATAATTTTAAAAACTCATGGCTAATTTTTATTGTAGCTTTTATAAATTTAGCCATCTTGTAAAAATGGTATCTTCTATAGTTGTATATACTAAATCTTTGTATAAAGCTCTTGAAGGCAAAAACCTTGATTTTGATTGGCAACTTCATGGATTTTGGTGAAAGAATTGTTTAAATAAAGTGATTTCATGAATTGCATACATTAGAAAGAAAATGATGTTGTAGTTAACTCTATATATCTCAACTAATTTTTTTGAATCAGTCAACTTTTTTGCTTCAAGGCATTTATTATTATAAATTCATTCAATAGAAAACCCTTCTTAGAAGTAAAAAAAAGAGATTATTGTCTTATATGACAATTGGATTGTTATCAATAATTATATGCATTGAAGTGTATGAAATTTTGATCCAGCCAAAATTTGCATTGACTAAAAATTGAGTATTACTACATATTTATTGTTAGAACAGATCTACAAATGTCTTCTTTAATAAAAATGCAAGAGTTTGATTTTAAATTTGAAAATTGACTATTTATTATTTAAAAGCTCATATTAGAAGTAAAACAAGTAATTATTCTAATTGAACAATGGAAAGAGAAATTAGAATTTATTATTATATATTTAATAGAATATCACATGTTCAAATTGGATACTTTGGTACTACTGAATGTGTTCCTAATGAATGTCTCCAAAAAAACATATTATAAAATTCTAATGTATTTTTGCAAGATTGATAAGTCTTCAATAGGAACCTAAAATGGCATATAGAAGTTTCATGTGTATAATTATTTTATGCATACAAAAATTTAATATTTAAGTGTCCAAAAATTTCCCATACAGTTTTCAAGAAAAGAAGATGAGAAGGATTTTTTGAATTGAAGATAGAGACGATAGAAGAGACACAAATACAATAGGAATATGATTTGGAATGAAATGTCTCCTTCTTTTGAAGGTCTTTATTAATACCATTAAAAATATATCTTTTTGATGCTTCACAAGTATATGAACAATATCCCTAACCTTCACCATAAAAAAACTAAGTTATAAACTCTTTACTAATTTTTAGATATCTTACAATAATATGATAGGTGTTTAGAACATCATTTTACAAAGTCCTATGCACAACTTCTTTCATAATTCAAGTGCCCAACATCCAAATGGCACCAAAATTTACATATAATTGCTTGATAACATGAAGTACATCTTTGAAAATTCTCAGCCTCAAATCCATCTTAGAACCCTAGATATAGCTCAAAATATGAACCTTTCTAAATTCACTTTCTTAAAAACTTCAACCTTCTATCTACCAACTTCAGCAAGTTACACCTTCATCATTACAAACTCAAAATTAACAAGCTTTCTATACAAATTGTATCGCTTCAAACTGTCTTTTTAACTGTACCTTTTAATCTCCAAATACTTATATAAAATTTCCCAAATTCTCAAAAGAGTGACAATATATTTAAGACTTATATCTTATTTCAAATAAGTGTATCTTCTTTATCCTAACTCTAAATCTTCTAATTTTTGTACCAAAAAACCCAACCAAAAATCTAAATTTTGCAACCATTGTCTTTATTTTTTCAAACTTCAAAAGGGTCACTCCGAATTCCAAAAGAGTCACGAATGGCCTACTGAAAGTCCATTGGATATGATCATTGACTACTGAGAGAGTAGCCCTCATCACTTGCCTTCATTTACCAAAATTAGTATCTTGGTGATTCATTTCTTTACCTTTAGAGTCCAAATATCCTTTTAAGACTTCAAAATGAACCTGTCAAGGATAAGAACTCAATGAAATTCAGCCAAGTGAGCCTTCATTCAAAGAAAGGTAATAAAATATAAATAATCAAGTATGTATATTGAAAGAGAAATTGGAATGGCTATTGCCAAAAGACAAAGAAATTAGAGACCCTTGAAACTAGACTGGAAGCAAGAAAGGAGTTGACAAGAGGGAAGAAGGCTTCATTCTTGTCTCTATATATACTATCTAACTAGGGGCTACGTGGCGACGTTCTATATGACTTCTAATATGTGTTGTCTTTGTAGGACACATGCCTTGACTTACAAGGCAAGTTTTTCTATGTATGGACCACATCGTTAGCTTGGTCTTCAAGCTAACAACATGTGTGGCACATGGCCAATTTTTTGACCACGTTTTTAATCCAAAAAGTCAATTAAAGGTACCTATGAAGTCAAAGTAGCATCTATGAAGCTTCTAGGAAGCTTCGATATCAAATACTATAGAATTAGTTTACTTTTACCTACTTTTACTTCCTTCTACATATTTGTATATGTAACTATGAGTATGTCCATGACATTACCCCCCCCCCCCCTTCTAAGGACGAGTTCTACGAGGAGCAGTCATCATATGTTGAAGAAATCTATGATGCGATGAATTGTATTCGCCACATACTCTTATCTTTGCTCTCTTCGAAGATGATTGATAGGGCCTCTCAACCATTGATAGTGTCCCATACCAGGGTGAGAAGACCATTCAGTTATTTGATCATTGTTGAGGCATTCATAACTTCCTTCGAATAGAACATTTGGAACATCATCAGGAGTTGTTCCTACCTCTAGCAAAATCACCAAACATCGGGAGTCCCTTCCCAAGTCGTGATACCAAATGCGTTGTATCTCGCCATCTATTCAAAGAAGAACATGTCGTTCTTAAAGATCTTCATCTCGATTGGGTTGACTTGAAGGTTATAAAAATCGTAATGTCTTGTCTGGTAGGTCAACAAATGAAGAATTGTTGGTTGCTGGTTGTTGGTTCTCCATCTCCTGAGTATCATAACTACAAAGAAGCTACAAACAAGGATTGAAAGTAAAATGTTATCTTGCCTAGATGTTGTTTCTTTTATAAAGAAGGTTTTCATCTTGATTTTGATGGATGTTGTCGATGAAAAGCCTCTACCGCCTTTGTTGCATTTGCAAGATTCTTTATTGGCTTCCATGTGCATTCATTAATATCATATCTGTGCCAATGGACAAGATATTCCAATTTATTTTGGCGCCGCCTTGAATCTAAGACTTCTTCTACTTCAAACTCTTCATTATTGTCTACTTCTACAGGAGGAGGTAGAGCTTGTCATCTTTTTGATATGTCCACAGTCTTGTATGGTTCAAAAAGAGACACGTGGAATACTAGATAGATTTTCATTGACTTCGGTAGATGTAAATGATATGCAATTGGAATGATTTGTGCAAAAATAGAAAATGATCCTAGCCTTCAATAGTCCAACTTATCACAAAGACGAGTGGTCTTGATATTATGACGAAGTAGCCATACCTTATCACCTAAGTGGAATGGTAGTTGTTCCTTTCGATAGACATCCGCATTGACCTTTTGTTGTTCTTGAGCATCTTTTAACTGTGCCTTCATCGTTGTATGTAGATCTGACAAATGAATCGCCAAATCTTTCGTAGTAGGATTATCAACTTTTGAAAAGTCAAAAATATCAAGTCGTGGATGATAACCATAATTAGTAAAGAAAGGTGTTTATTTTGTAGAAGAATGTACCATGTTATTATAAGCAAACTCTACCAATGGCAAAAGAGTTGTCCAATCATCTTCTTGGTAGATGATTGTACATCTTAAATACTGCTCTAAAATTTGACTAACACGCTCTGTTTGTCCATCAGTTTGAGGATGGAATGTCGAAGATAGTTTTATATCTACTTTTAGAATCTTGAAAAGAGTCTGCCAAAATCTTGATAGAAATTGAGTTCTCCTATCTGATATAATATCCTTGGATAATCCATGATAGCGATAGATATTGTCAAGAAAGAGCTTAGCTATTTCTTCACCTGTGATAGATTTTGTATATGGTACAAAATGTGCCATCTTTGTAAAACGATCTACTATCACGAATATAGAGTCATAAAAACCTGAGATTGGAAGATCCATGATGAAATCTATAGAAACAGAAGACCATGGTTGTTTTGGAATGCATAATGGTTGAAAAAGTCGAAAAGGTCGATAACGAGGAGTTTTTGATCCTGAGCAAACATCACATGATTGTACAAAATCTTTGACTACCTTCCACATTTGAGGCCACCAAAAATCCTTAGCTATCAGCTCCAAAGTCTTATTATATCCAAAATGTCATGCTGCTTGGAAGTCGTGACGAGCTTGAAGAACACGTAAACGTGCTTCTCCTTCTGGAATATATAGGCGTTCTTTGAAATAGAGTAGGTTGTTTTTGAACTCGAATTTAGAAGGATCATGAGATTTAGAAGAATTATTCTTGATATCATGAACAAGATTGTTTGAAGACATACTTAACTGAACTTGCTTAAGAAAAGTTAAATCAACAGTCAATGTTGATTTTATTGCTCGAAGATGAAATTACTCTGATTTTAAGAAAATCATTCTTTGTTGCTCAAAAGTTGCATCTCTTTCTTTTGGTGCAAGATAAGAGCGTCTAGATAAGGCATCTGACAAACCTTATTGTTTTCTTCCTCGATAACTGATGATGAACTCGAATCTTGATAAAGACATATTCCAACAAGCTTGACAACGATTTAATACGCATACTGACATGAAATATTTGAGGTTCTTGTGATCCGTATACATAATAACTGGGCAGAAAGTGCCTTCTAGATAATGATGCCATTCTTGAAAAGAATCCACAATTGCAAGAAGTTCTTTGTCATGGATCTCATAATTGATTTTTGCTACTGAGAATTTTCTTGAATGAAAGGCTACTGGATGAAGTTTGTCATCTGTTTCCATTTGTGACAAAATCGCATCCAAAGCAAAGTATGATGCATCTGTTTCCATAAAGAATGCTTTCAAAAAATCAACATGATACAAGATTGGTAAAGAAACAAACGTTGTCTTCAAAGATTCAAAAGCAAATTTTGCTTCTTGATTCCATTGGAGTTTGTCTTTACAAGTCAAACATGTAAGTGGAGCTGCAATTTGAGAGAAGTCTTTGATGAAGATCCGATAATAGTTGACAAATCCCGAAAAGCATTGGACATCTCTTATCGTTTTTGGGATCTTCCAATCTATAATAGTTTGAACTTTCTTAGGATCCATCATAAGTCCATCATTTGAAATGATGTAACCTAAGAAATCAACCTAAGTAGTATGGAATACACACTTTTCTATCTTGGGATAGAGTCCCGCATCTCTTAATTTTTGTAATATACGATGAATATGAAATTCATGTTCTTCTGGATTCTTAGAATAGATCAAGATGTTGTCTAGATAACAGACCACAAAATCGTCAAAAAACTCTCAAAAAACATCATTCATTAGATGTTGAAAAGCTGTTGGTGCATTTGTAAGTCCAAAAGGCATGGTGTTGTATTCAAAATGTCCATACCTAGTTTGAAATGCAGTCTTTCATTCATCTCCTTCTTTGATGCGTACTAGATTGTATGCTCCCAGGAGATCTATTTTTGTATAGATCTTAGCTTGATTCAGCTGATCAAGAAGTCTAAATATTAAAGGTATTAGATACTTGTTTTTGATGGTAGTCTCATTGAGTCCTCGATAATGAACACACATCCACAATGATCCATCTTTTTTCTACACAAATAGAATTGGAGCTTCTGCCAAAGATTTAGAATGACGAATAAAATTCTTGGCTAGATTTTCTTCAATATATTCCTTGAGTTCAGTCAACTCATTTTGTAATAAACTGTAGATTGGTCTGAATGGCGGTTGTGCTCTTTCTTGAAGGTCAATTGAGTAATCATAGGGACGATGTTCCAAGAGTGTATCTGCATTCTTTTTTTTGAATACATCTTGAAATTCTTGATATTGGCTTGGAATGGTACTTGAAGTCTTTTCACTAGTAGGAACAGGTGTGGCATAAATAATATATGGTGATTCTTTCATAGGAGCATGCAAGAAAGTTTTTGTACCTATAAATACGGGTTTAATTGAACTGGACTTATGACTCGCTACTTGATTAACTACATTGTTAGTTATACTTTTAGAGAAAGTAAGAATTTGAAAATTCCAATCAATTTGATGGTTGTATTTTTCTAACCACGATAAATCTAAAATGACTGGATCAGAGGAAGATCTAATGATATTAAATACTACAAAACTATTATGACCATTGATTATTACTTGTATAAGAAGGGTTTCCTGAGTAATATCTCCAGAAGAGAATGGACGACCATCTATGACTTCTACATGAACAGGTTTAGTTTTCTTTACTAAAGGTATGCTATGTCTTTTAGTAAATTCTTCATCTAAAAAATACGTTGAGGCTCTCGAATCTAACAAGGCAGAGACTTTATAATGTTTAGGTCCTAAAATAATATTTAATGTAAAACAAAGAGAGGGCTCTGAGGAGAGAATAGGACCTTTACTAGATGTTGTGTAAGGTTCCAACCGCACGGTCCCTATTGTAGCAGGAGAAACTCGTTTTCTGACGTATTATCTTCTTTGACAGCTATACTCCTCATTTTGTGGTTGCGTCGTTTCTTTGGACAATCTTGAGTAGTGTGTTTTGGTTCTCCACAATATAAACATAATCTTTTTTGACAACGATGAGTTTTTTCTTGTTTAGTAAGAAATTTGAAACGTATTACATAAATTTGCATATCCTCTACTTCTGAATGTATGTGTTGAAGAGATGTTGGTGTTGCTATTGAGTTATAGTTACGTTGAGGTCCACTTGTACAATTTTTAGATCGAAATTCAAAAAAGCAATTGTTGCACTTCACAGCAAAGTCAATTGCTTGACGCAATATTTGAGGATCAAGTAAGTTGAGCATTAATTTTTTTACCTCATATTGTAATCCATAGAGAAATTGGCTAATAAGTACAATATCATCCCATTTGATATCAGTTGCAAGTTGTCAAAATTGTGAAGCATACAATGTTACTAATCAATTGTCTTATCGGAATATACGGATCTTATTTGTTGCAACACGAATTGCATCATGTTCTCCATACATGGATCAAAACTCCGCCAAAAAAGCCTTTAGATTATCCAATATTGGATCTTGTCGTTCAAGAAAAGATGAAAACCATGATAATGCTGAACTTAGAAGAAGTGTATCAATGAATCTAACTTGCGATCTTGGAGTTGGATAGCTTTGGGATTGAAGTTCAATCACAAGTTGTACTTGATTGATAAATCCTCTAAACTTTGATCAAGTGCCATCAAACTTCTCACATAGGGCAATCCTTGGTTTTCTAATGTTGGAAGGGCGTTCCACCATAGGAGGAGGGACATGATTTGGTGCAGATGTTGAAGCAGCTCCAATCATTTCTATATCTTCATTTCCTGCCAATCTAGTTACTCCTTGTAGTGATAAATTGAGTTGAAGCATTGCAAGCATTAACTCCTTCAATTGCTCTTGTATTTGAGCCATTGCACTCTTCATTTCAGCAAGTTCTGCCATCATAACACTTAGATAAAAAAGATGCCGAATATCGCTCAAGACAAATAGAAGACAAGACTTGAGAACAAAGAAAATACTTAAGACAATATCAATTTAGAAGAGGGTAATCCGCAACTTCTAATATGCTTGTATCTTATCAAGAAGAAGGGGTAATCCACTCTTAATCAAGATTCGATAAAACTCTGATATTGTAAGTGTACTCTTCTCAATCTATGAAAGATAAAACGGGCTATATATCATAAGTATTTAATATCATTAGATCTTCCTCTGATCCAGTCATTTTAGATTTATCGTGGTTAGAAAAATACAACCATCAAATTGATTGGAATTTTCAAATTCTTACTTTCTCTAAAAGTATAACTAACAATGTAGTTAATCAAGTAGCGAGTCATAAGTCCAATTCAATTAAACCCGTATTTATAGGTACAAAAACTTTCTTGCATGCTCCTATGAAAGAATCACCATATATTATTTATGCCACACCTGTTCCTACTAGTGAAAAGACTTCAAGTACCATTCCAAGCCAATATCAAGAATTTCAAGATGTATTCAAAAAAAAGAATGCAGATACACTCTTGGAACATCGTCCCTATGATTACTCAATTGACCTTCAAGAAAGAGCACAACCGCCATTCAGACCAATCTACAGTTTATTACAAAATGAGTTGACTGAACTCAAGGAATATATTGAAGAAAATCTAGCCAAGAATTTTATTCGTCATTCTAAATCTTTGGCAGAAGCTCCAATTCTATTTGTGTAGAAAAAAGATGGATCATTGTGGATGTGTGTTCATTATCGAGGACTCAATGAGACTACCATCAAAAACAAGTATCTAATACCTTTAATATTTAGACTTCTTGATCAGCTGAATCAAGCTAAGATCTATACAAAAATAGATCTCCTGGGAGCATACAATCTAGTACGCATCAAAGAAGGAGATGAATGAAAGACTGCATTTCAAACTAGGTATGGACATTTTGAATACAACACCATGCCTTTTGGACTTACAAATGCACCAACAGCTTTTCAACATCTAATGAATGATGTTTTTTGAGAGTTTTTTGACGATTTTGTGGTCTGTTATCTAGACAACATCTTGATCTATTCTAAGAATCCAGAAGAACATGAATTTCATATTCATCGTATATTACAAAAATTAAGAGATGCGGGACTCTATCCCAAGATAGAAAAGTGTGTATTCCATACTACTTAGGTTGATTTCTTAGGTTACATCATTTCAAATGATGGACTTATGATGGATCCTAAGAAAGTTCAAACTATTATAGATTGGAAGATCCCAAAAACGATAAGAGATGTCCAATGCTTTTCGGGATTTGTCAACTATTATCGGATCTTCATCAAAGACTTCTCTCAAATTGCAGCTCCACTTACATGTTTGACTTGTAAAGACAAACTCCAATGGAATCAAGAAGCAAAATTTGCTTTTGAATCTTTGAAGACAACGTTTGTTTCTTTACCAATCTTGTATCATGTTGATTTTTTGAAAGCATTCTTTATGGAAACAGATGCATCATACTTTGCTTTGGATGCGATTTTGTCACAAATGGAAACAGATGACAAACTTCATCCAGTAGCCTTTCATTCAAGAAAATTCTCAGTAGCAAAAATCAATTATGAGATCCATGACAAAGAACTTCTTGCAATTGTGGATTCTTTTCAAGAATGGCATCATTATCTAGAAGGCACTTTCTGCCCAGTTATTATGTATACGGATCACAAGAACCTCAAATATTTCATGTCAGTATGCGTATTAAATCGTTGTCAAGCTTGTTGGAATATGTCTTTATCAAGATTCGAGTTCATCATCAGTTATCGAGGAAGAAAACAATAAGGTTTGTCAGATGCCTTATCTAGACGCTCTTATCTTGCACCAAAAGAAAGAGATGCAACTTTTGAGCAACAAAGAATGATTTTCTTAAAATCAGAGTAATTTCATCTTCGAGCAATAAAATCAACATTGACTGTTGATTTAACTTTTCTTAAGCAAGTTCAGTTAAGTATGTCTTCAAACAATCTTGTTCATGATATCAAGAATAATTCTTCTAAATCTCATGATCCTTCTAAATTCGAGTTCAAAAACAACCTACTCTATTTCAAAGAACGCCTATATATTCCAGAAGGAGAAGCACGTTTACGTGTTCTTCAAGCTCGTCACGACTTCCAAGCAGCATGACATTTTGGATATAATAAGACTTTGGAGCTGATAGCTAAGGATTTTTGGTGGCCTCAAATGTGGAAGGTAGTCAAAGATTTTGTACAATCATGTGATGTTTGCTCAGGATCAAAAACTCCTCGTTATCGACCTTTTCGACTTTTTCAACCATTATGCATTCCAAAACAACCATGGTCTTCTGTTTCTATAGATTTCATCATGGATCTTCCAATCTCAGGTTTTTATGACTCTATATTCGTGATAGTAGATCGTTTTACAAAGATGGCACATTTTGTACCATATACAAAATCTATCACAGGTGAAGAAATAGCTAAGCTCTTTCTTGACAATATCTATCGCTATCATGGATTATCCAAGGATATTATATCAGATAGGAGAACTCAATTTCTATCAAGATTTTGGCAGACTCTTTTCAAGATTCTAAAAGTAGATATAAAACTATCTTCGACATTCCATCCTCAAACTGATGGACAAACAGAGCGTGTTAGTCAAATTTTAGAGCAGTATTTAAGATGTACAATCATCTACCAAGAAGATGATTGGACAACTCTTTTGCCATTGGTAGAGTTTGCTTATAATAACATGGTACATTCTTCTACAAAATAAACACCTTTCTTTACTAATTATGGTTATCATCCACGACTTGATATTTTTGACTTTTCAAAAGTTGATAATCCTACTACGAAAGATTTGGCGATTCATTTGTCAGATCTACATACAACGATGAAGGCACAGTTAAAAGATGCTCAAGAACAACAAAAGGTCAATGCGGATGTCTATCGAAAGGAACAACTACCATTCCACTTAGGTGATAAGGTATGGCTACTTCGTCATAATATCAAGACCACTCGTCTTTGTGATAAGTTGGACTATTGAAGGCTAGGATCATTTTCTATTTTTGCACAAATCATTCCAATTGCATATCATTTACATCTACCGAAGTCAATGAAAATCTATCTAGTATTCCACGTGTCTCTTTTTGAACCATACAAGACTGTGGACATATCAAAAAGATGACAAGCTCTACCTCCTCCTGTAGAAGTAGACAATAATGAAGAGTTTGAAGTAGAAGAAGTCTTAGATTCAAGGCGGCGCCAAAATAAATTGGAATATCTTGTCCATTGGCACAGATATGATATTAATGAATGCACATGGAAGCCAATAAAGAATCTTGCAAATGCAACAAAGGCGGTAGAGGCTTTTCATCGACAACATCCATCAAAATCAAGATGAAAACCTTCTTTATAAAAGAAACAACATCTAGGCAAGATAACATTTTACTTTCAATCCTTGTTTGTAGCTTCTTTGTAGTTATGATACTCAGGAGATGGAGAACCAACAACCAGCAACCAACAATTCTTCATTTGTTGACCTACCAGACAAGACATTACGATTTTTATAACCTTCAAGTCAACCCAATCGAGATGAAGATCTTTAAGAACGACATGTTCTTCTTTGAATAGATGGCGAGATACAACGCATTTGGTATCACGACTTGGGAAGGGACTCCCGATGTTTGGTGATTTTGCTAGAGGTAGGAACAACTCCTGATGATGTTCCAAATGTTCTATTCGAAGGAAGTTATGAATGCCTCAACAATGATCAAATAACTGAATGGTCTTCTCACCCTGGTATGGGACACTATCAATGGTTGAGAGGCCCTATCAATCATCTTCGAAGAGAGCAAAGATAAGAGTATGTGGCGAATACAATTCATCGCATCATAGATTTCTTCAACATATGATGACTGCTCCTCGTAGAACTCGTCCTTAGAAGGGGGGGGGGGGGGTAATGTCATGGACATACTCATAGTTACATATACAAATATGTAGAAGGAAGTAAAAGTAGGTAAAAGTAAACTAATTCTATAGTATTTGATATCGAAGCTTCCTAGAAGCTTCATAGATGCTACTTTGACTTCATAGGTACCTTTAATTGACTTTTTGGATTAAAAACGTGGTCAAAAAATTGGCCATGTGCCACACATGTTGTTAGCTTGAAGACCAAGCTAACGATGTGGTCCATACATAGAAAAACTTGCCTTGTAAGTCAAGGCATGTGTCCTACAAAGACAACACATATTAGAAGTCATATAGAACGTCGCCACGTAGCCCCTAGTTAGATAGTATATATAGAGACAAGAATGAAGCCTTCTTCCCTCTTGTCAACTCCTTTCTTGCTTCCAGTCTAGTTTCAAGGGTCTCTAATTTCTTTGTCTTTTGGCAATAGCCATTCCAATTTCTCTTTCAATATACATACTTGATTATTTATATTTTATTACCTTTCTTTGAATGAAGGCTCACTTGGCTGAATTTCATTGAGTTCTTATCCTTGACAGGTTCATTTTGAAGTCTTAAAAGGATATTTGGACTCTAAAGGTAAAGAAATGAATCACCAAGATACTAATTTTGGTAAATGAAGGCAAGTGATGAGGGCTACTCTCTCAGTAGTCAATGATCATATCCAATGGACTTTCAGTAGGCCATTCGTGACTCTTTTGGAATTCGGAGTGACCCTTTTGAAGTTTGAAAAAATAAAGACAATGGTTGCAAAATTTAGATTTTTGGTTGGGTTTTTTGGTACAAAAATTAGAAGATTTAGAGTTAGGATAAAGAAGATACACTTATTTGAAATAAGATATAAGTCTTAAATATATTGTCACTCTTTTGAGAATTTGGGAAATTTTATATAAGTATTTGGAGATTAAAAGGTACAGTTAAAAAGACAGTTTGAAGCGATACAATTTGTATAGAAAGCTTGTTAATTTTGAGTTTGTAATGATGAAGGTGTAACTTGCTGAAGTTGGTAGATAGAAGGTTGAAGTTTTTAAGAAAGTGAATTTAGAAAGGTTCATATTTTGAGCTATATCTAGGGTTCTAAGATGGATTTGAGGCTGAGAATTTTCAAAGATGTACTTCATGTTATCAAGCAATTATATGTAAATTTTGGTGCCATTTGGATGTTGGGCACTTGAATTATGAAAGAAGTTGTGCATAGGACTTTGTAAAATGATGTTCTAAACACCTATCATATTATTGTAAGATATCTAAAAATTAGTAAAGAGTTTATAACTTAGTTTTTTTATGGTGAAGGTTAGGGATATTGTTCATATACTTGTGAAGCATCAAAAAGATATATTTTTAATGGTATTAATAAAGACCTTCAAAAGAAGGAGACATTTCATTCCAAATCATATTCCTATTGTATTTGTGTCTCTTCTATCGTCTCTATCTTCAATTCAAAAAATCCTTCTCATCTTCTTTTCTTGAAAACTGTATGGGAAATTTTTGGACACTTAAATATTAAATTTTTGTATGCATAAAATAATTATACACATGAAACTTCTATATGCCATTTTAGGTTCCTATTGAAGACTTATCAATCTTGCAAAAATACATTAGAATTTTATAATATGTTTTTTTGGAGACATTCATTAGGAACACATTCAGTAGTACCAAAGTATCCAATTTGAACATGTGATATTCTATTAAATATATAATAATAAAGTCTAATTTCTCTTTCCATTGTTCAATTAGAATAATTACTTGTTTTACTTCTAATATGAGCTTTTAAATAATAAATAGTCAATTTTCAAATTTAAAATCAAACTCTTGCATTTTTATTAAAGAAGACATTTGTAGATCTGTTCTAACAATAAATATGTAGTAATACTCAATTTTTAGTCAATGCAAATTTTGGCTGGATCAAAATTTCATACACTTCAATGCATATAATTATTGATAACAATCCAATTGTCATATAAGACAATAATCTCTTTTTTTTACTTCTAAGAAGGGTTTTCTATTGAATGAATTTATAATAATAAATGCCTTGAAGCAAAAAAGTTGACTGATTCAAAAAAATTAGTTGAGATATATAGAGTTAACTACAACATCATTTTCTTTCTAATGTATGCAATTCATGAAATCACTTTATTTAAACAATTCTTTCACCAAAATCCATGAAGTTGCCAATCAAAATCAAGGTTTTTGCCTTCAAGAGCTTTATACAAAGATTTAGTATATACAACTATAGAAGATACCATTTTTACAAGATGGCTAAATTTATAAAAGCTACAATAAAAATTAGCCATGAGTTTTTAAAATTATTTTAGCTAGTTTATCT
The DNA here is from genome assembly GCF_059467195.1 of Physcomitrium patens. NCBI lineage: Eukaryota > Viridiplantae > Streptophyta > Bryopsida > Funariales > Funariaceae > Physcomitrium > Physcomitrium patens. Next base: position 72,089 of record NC_143414.1, read on the forward strand.
AAAAATTCTTTAGCCATTAAAAAATTTTGTGGGCACCTTTTTGCCAACCTTAGGGATAACCTACAATTTGTTTAATCCTTCAAAGTCCATCTAACATGTTTTCAATTGGTTGAATTTTTTTCATTGTAATTCTTCTACTCCATGAGCCATTTCTCTATAAATTAGTTTTTGGAGGTAGATGATGAAGTTGATGTCTTATTTAACTCTTAGATTTGCTACTCATAAAATCTAGGCTTTACTAGCATACAAAATTTTGATTGAGACAAAATTTGCAATGACTTTTGAATTGAATTGTAATGCCAATTGATTCTTATAATGGATCTACAAACAAATTCATTAATATAAATGGTGTAGATTGATCTTGAGCTTTCAAATTGACCTTTTTGCAACTAAGATGCTTATATTAGATACATAATGGATGAATCCAGACCAAGTTGTCTAGAATGCGTTGTTGCATTGGATCCAAGAACCTTTTAGGAGATTTAATGTTGAACCAGCATAAATCATCCATGTACCGATATGCATTTCTTCCCAGTTTTGCTATCCTGCGGATAAATTGAGATTCATAAAACATGAGATACATATTACACCATATTGGTGAGCAAGAGAAGCCCATGGGGATGCCTGTAATCTGTTGCCAAACTCAGTCATCAAGTCCAACAAAGCAATTTTGCATGAGCCAACTACTCAACCTGATCAATCTTTGCTCACTCAGCTCAAATCATGTACCACATTTAGGAGGTGATGTAGCCCATGAGGCTTTTGTTGCTCGTCCTTTTTCAGTCCAAATCCAAATCTGTGGATCAAATCTTGGATGGTATTTATGTTGCTGCTCAAACCCAATGTGTATGAAGTGGGCAATTGCACCAGGGAGATTGTCATCGCCTTCTGGTGGAATGGACTCATAACATCTTGCAATGTCTGCTATAAATATGTTGGATATATTTGTAGAGATGTTAAGTGCAAGTTCCATAGTAGAATTAAGCAACCAGGAAACAGATGTATCAATCTGTAAAAATCTGTTGTAGCTGAGGATAAGTTCAGCAGCCCACTGCTTTAGTGATTCAAGTATTAAGTTGGAAGCAATAGCTACTAGATGTGCCAAATCAAAAAATACAGTGCCTGACGCATTTGTCAACCACATATATTTTTTTTTGTGAATTTTGTAGGTGGCCATAAGGTATGGTAGCGCATTGTACTGTATTTTTAGTTCCAGTATGATGATTTGTAAGTCTTCACATACTTTATCTAGCATGTGTGTGGGTAAGGTATCATCTTTACATGGTTGGTTGGAAATCTGTGCTAGAGAGGCTCTCCAATGCCATAAGCCTAATTGGAGCTGGGACAAGTGGGGTCCTATGAGTCAGGCTCCTGCTAGTGTCACTTTTGTCAAAAAAAATGGTAAGATCTGCACAGTGAATGTCAACGGTTACCGAACAACATAAAAGATGGTGGATGGAGCGTAAAACCATTAATTGTCATTACTGCCAGTGTCTAAGTGGCCCTATACAATAAATCCAAAGTTTCTAGCCCCACACAATATGCCCAAAGAAGCCAGCAATCACGTTAACATTCAAACTCCACTACTTAGGAGGTAGACTGATTTATTAATTTGTTTGTTTATTTTCACAATGAGAGCATTTCAATAGAAAGCGACAATCAAAAATACGATGATGTTGAACAAAGTTGGATTGATATGATAATTGTTGCGATTATCCTATTATAAAGATACGCTCGCCGTACCATGTAGTGTAGCTAGTGGAAAAACTATAGCATACTGTCGGAGTTAGTCTCTTCAATACAAATTCTCCAGTTTTAGTTCTACTTTCAACACGTTATCAGCACGAGTCGCTCTTGTTGCAAATCTAATTTTGCAACCTTCTTGATTACCAATGCCAACATATTTTTGTGAACTTTTTCTTTTTGATTTTGGCATCGTTGCGTGGGTCAAGCCGTGATCCCAGGCTACTTGCACCAACCATCGGCGCTGCTATCCTCGCCTCGTGGCCCTACTGTTCTCGCCCTTGGCCCTACCGTCTTTGAATCCCCCCGCCAGCCGTCAACCTTTGACTCTCAGGGCGCTGACCTCATCTTCCATAGGTTCCGCCACACCATGAGTTTGAACCGATTGTTCGATTTCGTCACCCCCATTATTTTCTTTGTTTTGAACCTCCAATTTTGGGTCAAAGAACCTCACTACTTTGGCCTCTGGAACATTCAACACCTGAAAAAAGAAAGCAACGTGAATATATCTCATGGCACAAATTATGAAGGGATACTTTTAAAGCGTATAATCAGAACGCACAAATTATATGGACATGTGGTTGGCTTCATCTCTTGACAATAAATTATCAGTGATCAGCAAGTCAAGCTCTGAACCTTGGTTCATATTTGCAACAGGATAAGAACACAACGGAGCAAAAAATGGCTTTATTCGTTATAATGGCGAATTTCAATGACATTGGCGGTTTTGCACAAAAACATTTGTACAAATTGTTGTTGATTTTTTCTATAATACAAATCATATTCAATATATTGGAGATTTTTTCATTGTATGTTGTGCTATCTATAATAGACTAATTTGTAAATTTTTTTCTATTCATGTGATAAATCTTTACATGCTGCACTACATTTATACATTGATGCCTTTTCAAAACGTACAAATGGTATAAAAAAAACTTATTATTTGAATTGAATTTACAATTTGCATTCAAAAGTTATACAATATCATGTCAATGGTAGTTGATAACAATCACAGAAAATATACAAGTCCCTGTTTATCCATTTTTTTATATAATTCAAGAGTTGAACTTTTCTAATATCTTCTTCTTATATAAGTAAAAAATGAGTTGACAAAAATTAAATAGAAATTGTTGTAGTGTTATCACTATTGGTAATCATCAATAGAATGTTCATGTGTTTAAAAAAGCTTTATATGGAAATATAAAAGTAGGATTGTATGGTATAGAACTTCTATAGAAAATAATATATACTTACTATTATAAAATGATAATAATTTGATTTCTAAATATAGTCTATAAGGCCTTCATTTTTAACAATTAAAAACATATTTTGTATTTAGAAAAATTCCTTGAAGATCTCCATTGTTATTTTTTAGTACTCTAAAAAATACAAAAAGCTAAATTTAAGATTCATACTTTTATTTCATTGATTAATACCAAGTGCTTGCATCAATATTGAATTGGATTATTTGCATCAACATTGAATTGGATTATCACAACTAAAAATATTCCACTTCTAAGATTGTATAAACTATTATAATAATATAATCTTAAGAAATTCATTGTCCAAATTGTCCAATATATATATATATATATACTTAGTATAAAATGACTAATTTAGAAATCTCTACATACTATCAAAAATTAGCCTATAATTCATATTGGTGAATCACACTTATCAAGCATAATTTATATTATAACCACAAATGTTCACAAAATCAAATAACACTTGAGAACTCCAATTGATTAATGACAAGAAAACCTTGTGGTTGAATTCAAAAAAATTAATAAATAAATAAATTCTATTGGATGAAAAGTTTTTAACACAACTTTTGTAACTTTCACTAAAAAAATTTGGTTTAGAACTATGATTTTATTAATAATAAAATATATAGTGCTTAGAATCTAATATAGAAAGGTGGACTATACGTTTGCCAATTCATCTCCAAAAACCTTTTTGAGGTTTAATCCAAAAATATTTCAAAAAAATTAATGAACCATCTATTTATAAATTAAAACCAAATTTTCTTGCCTACATTTGGAAATCTAACATTACTATAACTACTAATAAAGCTTATGATTCTATGAAAGACCATTATATATTAATATGTTATATTTGAATTATTCTAAAAATTCACAATTATTCCTAATAAAAATTTTATTGTAATATTTGTTGTATTGGTAGTTTTTACATTGCCAATGGTGCTATCTTTCAAGCAATTTGTAATTTTTTCTCCTCCATGTGACAAATCTAATATGCCTTATTGCATCTAAACAATAGAACCTTTTTAAAATAGACAAATGGCATCAAAATAATAAAAAGCTTTTAATTACATATCAAATTTGCAATAAGAAAGCATTGCTCAAAAATACCAAAACCGCTAACACAGCAAATGTAACCATAACCGCTCTCATTGAAGTATTCATCCTTTAAGCCACTACTAATCTATAATTCTCTCATCTGAAGAAGGATATTCTACCATCAATGTTTAATTTTTTAAATTATAGATTCAATTCTATAATTGGATCTAATGATGATTCTTGTATAACCTCTATAACGTAATTGTCATAAAACAAGTTTTTTGAGAATTTGCACAGGTTCCTATGATGTCAATCTTAAGTATAATTTATTGGAACTTTTTTTGAAAGTGTGGAAATGTTAGAGCTTCATAGGGATCTAATTTTTTTATCATTTGGACATTGTGAAAAAAAATTATGATGGCTTAAGTAAAAATTCCTATTTGGAAGATAATTTTGTTGAAAAACAGTAACTACTTGCTTAGTTACAATCACATAAAGTTTAAGCATAGTATGTTGCTAATAGTAAAAAGGTAGCAAAGAGGTAAAGTAAGTTATTGTATTAGTACTGAGGCATTAGTAAGATGAGGTAGAAATGGATGTAATATCAAATGGATGGAAGTTGCCTCGTTGGTGCATTAACCACCACCTATAAGTAAAGAGTGTTGGAAGTAAGAATTATCTTCCTCCACACTTCTATTAGAATACAATCCTTATTGATGCTAAGTGTTTGTAGCCTTTAGACTTCTTTTTCTTCAATAGGTTATGAGCCCACTCACATTTGCTTGAGTGTCTTTTGAAGTTCTTTGAGGTGTTGTTTGTAAGTGTGGAAAAGATCAAGTTGTTGTTGCTGATGTTAGGCATTGGAAGTACCTAACTTTTAGATTCAGATCTACATCTAGATCTTGGTTTGCTCTCATTTGTTGTTAAGAGCATTTTTGGTGTTGTTAGTTGGTTTATCACCTAAAGGCAAACTTTGCATTATGCTATTGTTGAGATAGATCCTTGGTGACTTTACTTTATAATTTCATGTCTTAAAGTTGTTGATTGTCCTTAAAAGGCCTCTTTTGGTATAGAGAGGTGATTTGTGAGTATAAGAGAGATATTTGAGTGACAATTTAGATTTGGAAAGGTCACCAGACTTGTGAGAAGTCTTAGAAGTGAAGTTGAGAGTGTTTATGAGAGTTAAAACACTAGTTTGTTCACAAAGAAGGATTCTGGGATTCTAAAGCAACAAAACCTTTTTGCTGATTTTGGGAGCATTAGGACTTCTTCTTACAATCCTTTGATATAACTCTTTTTTAGACATGGCATCAAGTGAGGGTGAAGGATTGAGAGTCATTGAGAAGTTTAGAGGTAAAAATTTCTACCATTGGAAGGTCAAAATGGAGCTTTTGGTGGCATCTTTGGATCTTTAGGATATTGTAGATGAAAGTGAAGAGGCTCCAAGCAAAGATGTTGATATGAAGGAGAAGAAGGAGTTCAAACGTTGTGAAAAGAAGGCTTTTGGGTTGATTGCAACAAATATAGATGAAGCCAACTTCTCTCACATTATCTCTTGCAAACGACCAGCAGAAGCATGGAAGACTCTTTGCAACATCTATGAGAGCAAGAACTTATCCAACATCATTTATACAAGGAGAAAGTTCTTCACTTGCAAGATGGAAGAAGGTGAAGACTTCATTGTTCATATCAATAAGGTAAAGGCTCTTGCAAACCAACTAGCAACTGTTGATAAGCCTTTAGAAGAAAGTGATATTGTCATGATCTTGTTAATGAGCCTTCCCAAATCCTACAACTACCTTATTGTGGCATTGGAATCCATCAAGGTAAAAGAACTTACAATGGACTATGTGACGGTAAGACTTGCCCATGAAGTAACCAAGAAGAAAGAAAAGGAGCCCCAAAGTGAAGTTTCAGCATTGTATTCACGTCAAGGCAAGGGCAACTATCCAAATTAAGGAGGTAATATCAAATCTTGCTTCATTTGTGGCAAAATAGGCCATTTTGCTCGAAATTGCTACAAAGGCAAAAAGATGAAGAAGGAGAATGCAAATAGTATGCAAGACGAGTTTGAACGACAAGATTATGCATTCACGGCAACAAATGGGACCTCTATGGCTGCCATGTCAAGATGGATTGTGGATTCACGTTGTTCCAAGCATATGACACCTTATAAGTGTTCATTTGATACTTATGAAGCTATTATAGCATCAAACGTGGTGTTGGCAGATAGTGGTATATGTGAAGCCATTGGAATTGGCTCTATTATGGAGGAGGTGGTTGTGAATGGACAAACCAATCGGATCAGACTCAAAAACGTCCTTCATGTGCCTAAGATGAAGCAAAACCTTCTTTCGGTGAGTAAACTTATAATGGAAGGTTTTAAAATTCAATTTGACATGAATGGATGTTTTGTAAGATCAATGAGTGGAGACAAGGTCTTCAAAGGCTTGAAAGGCGGAAATTTGTACTATCTCATTTGTAAGAAGGTGAATGGAGTGGAAGTAGCCACATTTGCTGAGTTTACATCAAACAAAGACAAGTTGAATATATGGCATCGTCGCCTTGGCCATTTGAATGTGAAGAGCATGAAAGAGCTCAAGACCATGGTAAGTGGCTTAGATCTTGGAAATACAAGCCAAAATGTAAAACAACTTGCATGTGAAGGATGCATATAAGACAAACAACAAAGAGCCTCATTTCCAAGGAGTGTAGCAACATGTGCTACCAAGTTACTGAAGATTGTCCATTTAGATGTATGTGGACCTATGAAAAATACAAGTATTGGAGGATCAAGGTTTTTCCTCACTTTTATTGATGATTATTCAAGAAAGATTTGGATCTATATTCTTAAAGCCAAGAGTGAATGCTTTTGGAGGTTTAAGGAGTTTAAAGCACTTGTTGAGAAACAAAGTGAATGCAAGATCAAGGTGCTGCATACAAATAATGGAGGTGAATACATTTCTAAGCAATTTGTTGTTTATTTGAAGAATGAAGGAATTGCTAGACAAACCACAACTCCATACACTCCACAACAAAATGGTATTGCTGAAAGGGCAAATCGAACCATTGTAGAAATGACAAGGAGTATGTTACATGCTCAAAACCTTGGCTATGAATTTTGGACGGAAGCTGTGGTGAATGCAGTGTACACAAGAAATAGGTGTCCAACAAGTGTTCTTGCATCAATGACACCACAAGAAGCTTGGAGTGGGAGACAACCTTGTATTTCTCATATGAGGAGCTTTGGTTGCATTGCATATGTAAAAACATCAGATTGTATGAGGTCCAAACTTGATGCAAAAGGTACAAAGTGTGTGTTTCTTGGTTATTGTGAAGGTACTAAGGTACATAGGCTAATGTGCTTGGAATCCAAGAAGATCATCAAAAGTCGTGATGTGGAGTTTTTGGAGCATAAGAGTGCTTGTGAGCACTTGGAGATGTGTCCAAGTGGGAGTAATGGTGTGTTTGTGGATACATCTTTGAATTCAGCAAAGACACAAGAAAATGAAGAAAATGAAGATGATGAAGATGAAAAGCCAAAGAAGGTTGAAAAGATGAAGGCTCCTACAATTGAAAGATCCAACAATGAAAGAAATGAAGATGTTGAAGATTGGAATGATGACAATGATGAAGAGTACCAACCATTGGATGAAAAATGACAAGGTTTAAGAAAGAAGAAGATTGATAAAGTGCAACAAGGTGAATGTTCTTCTACAAGTGAAAGGAGATAGCCCTTGAGAGAAAGAAGGCAACGTAGTGAATAGTGGAAGGATCTTATCTTCCCTCAAGTAAGTGAAGAACATGCAAACGTTGCTCTTCTTGTTGATCCATTGTCATTGTGTGATGCTATGAAGTATGAAGATGCAATCAAGTGGGAGAAGGCTATGGAAGAAAAGTACCAATCTCTTATAGACAATGGTACATGGGAATTGACACCTCTTCTACCAAATCGATCTAGTGTTGGTTGTAAATGGGTATTTAGGACTAAAAAAGATGCAATGGATGAGGTGGTGAGGCACAAGGCAAGATTAGTTGCCAAAGGATACTCACAAGTTGCTGGAATTGATTTCAATGAAACTTATGCACCTATTGCCAAAAACACCACTCAAGGACCAAGTACATTGATGTTCAACATCATTTTATATGAGAGAAGATTGAAGACGGAATAATAGGTCTGAAGTATTGTGCTACAAATGACATGCTTACTGATGTGCTTACAAAGACATTGGTCAAGGATAGACATCATGACTTGCTTTAAAGATTAAATTAAAAGCCTTTAGAATATTAATAAAGTAGGAGTGTTGAAGAACAACAAGTACTTGCTTACTTACAATCACATAAAGTTTAAGCATAGTATGTTGCTAATAATAAAAAGGCAGAAAAGAGGTAAAATAAGTTATTGTAGTAGTATCGAGGCTTTAGTAAGATGAGGTAGAAATGGATGTAATATCAAATGGATGGAAGTTGCTTCATTGGTGCGCAAACCACCACCTATAAGTAAAGAGTGTTGGAGGTAAGAATTATCTTCCTCCACACTTCTATTAGAGTACAATCCTTGCTGATGCTAAGTGTTTGTAGCCTTTAGACTTCTTTTTCTTCAATAAACTTAGCCACCATAGCTAAATTATTTTATTATCTATGATAATTTTTGTATAAGAAGCTAATAGCATATTATTTCATAATCTTGCAAACAAAACTAATTTTTGAAATGAAAATCTTATTTTAAAAAGAACTAAAATTTTCACACTGCACCAACCAAGGTGCAAAAAAGACTTCTTTTTTACCATATAAAGGATAGAAATTTTGTTATTTTTGTACTTTCAATTTTTTTTACTTTGAAAAGAATTATAAAACTTTTTTATCACCATTTTGAATTTAATTTCCAAGATCCTCACTTTACAAAAAAAAAAAAAAAAAAAAAAAAATACAAATTAACAAGTTTTGAATTCCTTCTTTTTTTAAGACTATTTTGAAAATGCTACACTTTTATTACATAATGATTTGAAATTTGGAGAAAGTATAGCTTACATGGTCTATTTTTACATACCCAAATCTTTTCAACAAAAATATGCAAAAGATATTTTCTATAAAGAAAAAAAATTGTACTGATCATGTTAGTATGCTCCAAAAATCATTATGTTTTCCACTTCAAACACAATCCATATGATAAAAAAATTTGATAAAATCACTACTTGTTTTTATAATACTCTAAATTAAGATCCTAAAATTGAAGATTGAATCTAATTATTTTATTTTCATTTCAAGTCTAAGAATGAATAAGGACAATTTCAAGGTCTTTTTTAGTGGAACATGGTCATAGAATTTTAGGGGATAAACAAACTTTAAGCATTAAAAAAAAATCATTATATGTATCTACTAATTACTAAATAGAAGGGAAATGATTGAAAATAAATGACAATTTTGAACTTTGTATAGATGGAGTAGAAGGGTAGTAATAGTGTAGAAAATATTATTCTATAGTATGTACTTTTTGATAAGAGAAAGAAATTCATGATAATAAAATTAGTGAATAGTTATTAGATACATTCAACTAAAACAATTGTGCACTATACAACAAATAATTATGACAATTGTTGATTGAATGGCTTCCAAATGAATTTAATATCCTTTATAACATTCAAAAAAACTAAAAATACTAATATTATAATAAAGTAATGATAAAAATTAATTTCTAAGAGTTATCAATAATTCACAGAAGAATAAAGATCCACATACAAATATCAAAGACATGGATAATATATATTTAGATTAAAGTTTATAAAATTTGATATCTTAATCTGTTCATCCATGTATTTTTCAAATATAAATTTGAATAAATTTATCAAGCCTTCCACAATGCTTTCATATAGCCATATCTACTTAATATTTATACTATACATCTTAAATATACTTCTATGCATTTTCTAATCACTTACAATTTATATTTCATGTTGCTTTGGAAATCGCATACCTAATAGATGTATTTGAAAAGTGCCATGAAGTATTTACACAGTTGGGCCAATATTTGTGTACTACGTATTGTAAAATGTCAACTATAAAGAATATAATATTTTTTGATGTTGAACATGTGACTGATTAAAGAATTACAACAATAACATGTTCATGATCCTCATTTTTTTAGAAGAACAATGTATTAGAGAGTGTTACTTTTTATATATTGATAAATAATAGTATATAGGAATGATTGAGTAGGTATTATATCCATGCATTTTATGTGTGTACTAAGTTGGTTCATTCCTAATTGTTCATTGGTATATAAAGTGGACTATTGATAGGTAAACAAATTATATGTGAGAATTTTTGAAAATATATTATATAAAATAAATTTAATAAAGATTTTTTTGTATTAAAATACCAATGTATATAGACTTGATAATATATATGTATTGATAGACCTACATAATGCTAAAACAACTTATGCTTTATATGAAAAAAAATATTGTGAGCGATATCAATGGTAGCCAAATTTTATATGAACAATAATTTCCATCAATATTTACAATGATGTGCATTGCAATCCAAAACATTATTAGATTGAATTATTTCAAAGTTGGTTCATATTGTCAATCAATTTACATATTAAAAACCACCAACTTTTACTAAGCGTGAAGAAAATTTGAAGCTTATGAAAAAAAGACAATGAATTAACAAGTGTTTGTTTCTAGCATTATAAATCCTTTAGTGTTATTCATATTCTACAAAGTCTTATAAATCAAAATTTGATATTTAGTGATATCAAGAAGGAAGTTGAGAAGGAGAAAAGTTTCCTCAAATTTGTCTTATAATCTTTTCAAACAATAGCCAATATTCTATATCTAGTAGTAATGCCTTATAAAAAAGATATTTTTAAAGGTGGTATATTATAATTATAGAAAATACTTGCATTTAAGTACAATCAAAATTTTCTAATGTACATCTAAGCTTTTATAGAAGAAGTACTGAAAAGGCTATATTCATTATATTGGCGATTTTCATATTGCCGATTATATTATCTCTCTTTCACCAATTTGTATTCTTTTCTTTGATCATGTACAAATCTGACAATCCTATTGCATTTACATAATAGAATATTTAAGGTAAAAAAAAATTAAAAAAGCTAAAAGTGCTTGAATTGCACTTAAAATTTGCATCTAAAAAGTTTTGTACAAAACTACCAATGGTACAAAAAACCGCCAACACAACTAATATAAATGTCTTGAACAATTGGTATTTTGATGGTTTTTGATATTTTACACATATTGACATTCTTTTATAGGATGAACAAGACAAATATCCTTTTGAAGATATAGAAGAAGAAGAGCTGCAATATTATTCAAGGATATGTAAAGAAGAGACTGATTTTGTCATGGAATCACATTTCATACCAATATATAATAAATGGATGGAATTTGTTGAGTCAGGGGAAGCATCAAGATCCACTACTACTCAATATCGGAAGAAGAAAAGTAGCCTACAGTATGAGGCTTGGCTATTGCTATGATATTTTGTTCAAATGGCTATTATCTTCTATACTAGCATATTTTTTTATCTCTTAAACTCATACATTCTAACATATAAATCTATTATATATTAACATCTACAACTGGGCATCCATCTTGATCTTCAAGACTTCTTATAACTTTATATCTTGCGAGCTTGAAAACACTACAACAATACTTACTAAAGTTCATGAAAATATAAAAGTATTTTATTACTAATTTTCAATAACTTAGCAACCACTTACTTACCTTCTTTCTCTCTTTTGTCACATTCTTCAAATGTACATTGGATTGTAGAATTCCTTCTTTGTCTATGAGTGCACTTATTTTTTTAGTCTACAAATTCATAATGAAGTCACTAATAATTAGATGTTAAAAGTTGCAACATTTAAATTAGGTTGTAAAAATTATCATACAACATATACCTTATAAAAAAATCACTTATTTCTTTTTGAAGTGTTACAAGAGCAGGCATTAGTATGTACTGTAATTGTGTCAATACTCCAGGTTGAGCATCTGATATTGAATTGATTGGTCCACTGTAATAGTCTCCAACATTAGGTATCCCACTTGAAGTACCAACTTCAAGTGAAAGATTGCCTATGTGCTCTGTCTTCATATGATTCATATGTGCCATTAATTCTTAAAATTATTCATCTCGTCTGCAAGATCCTTTAGCTTGTTCTACCATGTATTTCAAAAATGCATTTGAAGGGAGAATTTGTCTTGGCTTAACATCCATCCCCTTCATTGCAATTCCTTTTGGCATACTATTACAAGCCTCCGTCTTTACTATAATTGTAGGATTTTGTGCAATATCTTCACTCCAATCAAACCTAGTATCAAGTTTGTCATCATCATCATCATCACTACTATCAAGTGTAATGATCTCTTTAGATTCAGCCAGTATTATAACTTTCAAGGCCTTTGATTGTACATAGGTCGATTTTGAGTGATCTGATTCAAAATTTTCCATCTCTACAGTAGGCATACTAGTTTTTTTTCTTTTCCAAAATGGCATCCTTTTATCTTTTTTTCTTCACTTGCTTTCCAATTGACCTTGCTTGATTTACCATCTTCTCTTTCCCATGATTAGAATTGTCCTCACAATTCTCTCTACTAATAACATCATTTTCCAAATCTTGCTCTTCTATCTCTAAAATCCTTTCCATATTATTTTTTAGATAATTTGTACGTTCTCCTTCCATGATTGCTGCAGACTTTGCCTCTTTGAGATCTTATTTTTTCTTCAATCCCAAGTTTGTGATATAACCCCACTTTGAGACTCTTCTAGGTAGATATATATGTGGCCATTGTGCTTTTGCATCTATTGCAGCCATAAAATACTATTCTGCATCTGATTTTTCAACATAATACATAACATCTATGCCAAACATTTACAAAGTGTAATCACAAACTTAGAATAAATATAAATACATCTCCTTGAAGTTTTGAACAAAAGCACAATGCTTTGAAACAAACAACATACTTACCACAATAGCCATAAGAGGTTTTATTTCTACAAAGACAAGTGCACATAATTTCTTGCCTCCTTCTAAGGCCTTTATCAAGAATCGAAGGTAAACTTCCATCCGTAGCTCAAAAACATATTCATGCATTGATCGCTCTTTGTATACTTGAAGGCTGTTGTACCGAGGATTAAGTGGCACATTGATATTTTTTGGAAATTCATACTCTAACATAGGTACATGCTCCATTTCTTTTGCAAGCCAAAGACCTCATTTCCACGATGGAAAATAAAGTGGACAATAATATTTTCCGTTATTGGAGGAATCCCCTTCTCTCTCCATCCACTCAAATAACTCGATTTTTTTACTTCATAGCCTAGAAAAAAAATTCTCTCCAAGCGACTAAGAGAAATCTCTTGATCAAAAGTACAAATGATCATTGATACATGTGCATCAAATATTAATGGATGTAAATGACATAGTTCATCCATTGTATTCTTCCATTTGTAATATTTATCTGGAATTTGTAGATTCTATAGAAAATATCGCATATCCATGATACAACATGAAATCTTGCCATCAAGTAGTACATCCACATCTACATTCTCTATAGTACCATCAGCCAAATGGTGAAAGGCATTTTCAAACTTATATGATGTTTTCTTGGAGCCTATAGTTGATTTGTCATATGATACAAAATAGAAAGTAGATTTATTCTTTGATACCTTCTTTCTATTCTTTAATATTATCTTGTCATACAAAAACAATGATAATTGCCGATAAATAAATTATCTTATTTTAAAAACTTATAAGACTATTTGTACATATGTACAAAATTTTTATTTATAATACAATGACATCTTCAATCTTTGAGAACATTTTGCATCTTTTAAAAATCAACCAAGCAAAAATCATATCCGATGTTTGACTTGCAATCCTCTGACACAATAGGTTTATCTTTAAAGTTCTTTATTCTCTCTTCTATCAAAAAAGGTTCTCTAGCAGACCTGAGAAGCTCATCTATATGTCGGCCCGTAATAAGATGTTTATCCTTGAACATCTTCCAAGCCTTCCTTTTCACTTCTCCATTAGAATCTATTAGTGGTTTTCTCCTTTCATTGTTCTTAAGTGGACCCAATTTTTGATGCTCTTCATTAAGTGATAAAATTGTGTTTTTGTTTTTGTTTTTTTTTTTTTTTTTTTTTTTTTTCCTATCACACCAATCTTTCGTTTTCTCACAACTTGGATGCTTCAATGGTTGTTTGACCAACCACACAATTGGATGATCATCCAAGATCTTGTCAACTAGTTTTGTCAATGCCTCATCTCCCATATTTATCATGCACCTCATTTGTCCGCTTGGTAAGGGCTTGTATACATATGGCATGACACCTCGCTTATTGTCACCCCTCGAAATTGCATTCAATTTGGTCAATGTATCAAGGTCTATAAGTGTTCTTTCTTCAAGGTCATCAAAAACTCCTTTCCACTTTATAAACATGGCATCACTTGCCATAATCAATTTTTCTCTCTCAACTTTTTAAAGTCTTTTTTTGGCCATCTAATATTGGATTGAAATGCTCCTTTGTAACTCGATACAAATATATTCCATACTTTCTTCTGTAATTTTTTCTCACTTGAATTTGGCACCATATTTTTCTGGATTCGTTGAAGTCTTCTATTTTCAATCCAAAGCTCTCTGCAATGATCGATTGTCTTTGGTAAGCTTGAAGTCCAATGTCCAAGAAGATTAGGCTCATTGAATTTTGAAGACAAATTGTTCAGTTCATGTTCAACATCTCTCCAAATAACATAACATTTCCATGTTTGAAGTTTTGCCTTTAACTCCAAATCTTTGTTGTATTCATCCAAACAAATCTCTTTACTTGTCATGATACTATGTTGGCCATTGATAATAACAAATTTTTTATTTTGTACACATTCATTCCAATCTTTAGGGCATTGAAACATGGCTGGCATAACACACATGGTTTGTTCCACAAGGTTGATAGTAGTTGTGAAGTACTCAATCTGCTTCTCTATCCCTTTAGCTTCTAACTTGTGAACAACATCTCGTTTTTCAGAAAGAAATAAACAATCAATATTTAAGTTAAAGCATATCTCCCTTCCAAATAAGTACAAATGGTCCATTGACTTCTCAAACTCTTTCTTCTCTTGTACATTTTTCACTAAATCCAATTTCTTTTGTTTAATTCCATCAGAATGTATGAGAATTACATCATTATCTTTCTTTTTGATGGCCAATTTAGCCATCAAATTTTTCCATGTGCCATCAAGATTTGTGCTTAAAACCTACAACAATATGAACATATACAAAATGAGACAAATAATCAAAAGATTTACACAAATATATTAAACATTTATATTTATTGTGGCAATAGTTTTGCATATATCAATTATTTCGTACACATATGTTTTATTAAAAAAAAACTTATTCATGCCTGCAATAAAATAAACTTATATATTTATTTTTGAAGATGAACATACCTTGCCCATTGTTGCACTATTGTCACAATACACTAAAACTTGTATCAAATTTTTTTGAGTTTGAGGCTTCACTTTAGAACTTGATGCTTATAAAATTAGTGATTCTCGTACATCACCATCATTTTTACTCTCATCAATGAGGTCCTTTTCTATATCACTATGTATAGGTCCATATTGTTCTTCATCATCGTCCTCAGTTGCACTGCTATCTTCATCATCATTCCTCTACATCTCAATATCTTCAGACTTGTCCTTTGTTTCTTTGCTGTCATTGCCACTATCCGTCCCACTTCCACTACTATTTGAGCACCTCATTGAAGATATAGAATCTCTTTCTTGAAGAAGAAATGGTTGGACTCCTTTCTTCAAAGGTTCACAATTTTCAGAGTCTACAATAATTTTTTTTTCTTTTCTCCTCTCAAGACCTTTTATCTTAAGTACAAGGCTCTTTGGCTCCAATCTCATAGCCTCTTCTGTAGCACTTATCATGGATATGATACTCTTATCCTTCGGACTTGAAATTATTTCAACAACATTTGTTTTGGGTATGAAATTTTGTGGTTTTGGTCTTGCAAATACTTCTGAAGTTGCCGCATAAGTGACTACACTCTTAGTTCTTTGATTTTTTCTAGTCCCAAGTGTACTTGTTGTCTTTGAAGCTCTTTGTCTAGGAATCCCAACATCAAATATTTGCATCACACTTTCTTCAATAGGCATTTTGGTACTCAATGCTTTATCCTTGTAAAAACCTTCTATTGCTAGAAGAATGCCTCCCAAGTAAATATTGATAGTGCATGTATCTCCAGTATGATTCTTACAAATAGAAACCACTTTCTTCAACTTTGTTCCTAATCTATTATAAGCCTGTGATATGTTATCAATACACTCTTTCAAATGTTGACGATCAAACATTTGATCCTCATGTTTGATCACCAAAATTCTTATCGTACCTGAAACCACTGAGGTAAGTTCCAAAAAAATTGTGCCTTTCCAATACTGAGAGGTAGTGACCCTAAAATCATCTATCAGGGTCCATTTCTTCCTTATCGCTGTAGTCTTCCTTTTTTCTAGAGGCTATATGTTCCACAGCCAATTTCAAAGAAAACCATCCATTTTCTTCAATAAAATCCATCGACCATACTATGTTTGTTTTGAAGTAAATGAGTGGAGACTTTCCAAAAACTAATTTGATATTAGTTTCTCATTCAACATCCACCTTATTTTTGAATATTGTAGAATAAAATGCTTTCAATCTAGAGTCCCCCATGAATTTTGCTATAATCTAATACAAAGAAAATATGCCACAATTCAATACAATCAAAAAAATTAATTAGCTCAAATTTTGAACAAATGTTCAAAACTTTTAAAACCTCTAAGCTTGCTATTAATTATTTATATTAATCTTTTCTCCATGTTCTATTGTTTAATGTCTACAATTGTCAGGGACAAGAACTCGATGAAAGCTAAAGAGTAAGTGAGACTTTTCTCAAAAAGAAATAGGACAAAATAGAAATATGTATATTAAGAAAGAAACTGGAATGGCTATTGCCAAAATACAAGAAAACTAGAGACCCTTGAAACTAGACTAGAAGCAAGAAAGGAGTTGACAAGAGTGAAGAGGGCTTCACTCTTGCCTCTATATATACTATCTAACTAGAAGCCACGTGGCGATGTTCTATAAGACCTCCAATATATGTTGACTTTCTAGGCCACATGCCTTTGCTTGCAAGGCAAGTTTTCTATGGATAGACCACGTAGTTAGCTTGTTCTTTAAGCTTCCAACATGCGTGGCACATGGCTAACTTGTTGACCAAGTTTCTAACCTAAAAGTCAACTATAGACTCCTATAAAGTCAAAGCAGCGTCTATGAAGCTTCTAAGAAGCTTCTCTAGAAGATATTACACAATTAACCTACTTTTACATACTTTTATCTATTCATATAGGTAATTATATGTATGTCCGTGACATTACCCCCCCTTCTAGGGACGAGTTCCACGAGGAGCGGTGATTATATATTGAGAAAATCTAATATGCGACGAATTGTATTTGCTACATACTCTGATCTTTGTTCTCTTCGAAGATAGTTGATGGGTCCTCTTAGCCATCGATAGTGTCTCATTCCAGGGCGAGAAGACCACCCTGTTATTTGATCACTGTTGAGGCCTTCATAACTTCCTTCAAATAATACATTTGAAACACCATCAAGAGTCGTTCATATCTCCAATAATATCACCAAACATCGAGAATCTCTTCCAAGGTCGTGATACCAAACGCGTTGTATCTCACCATCTATTCGAGGAAGAACATGTCGTTCTTGAGGGTCTTCATTTCGGTTGCATCGTCTTGAAGGTTGTGACAATCGCAATGTCTCATCCGGTAAGTCAGCAAACGAAGGTTCTTGAGTTGAATCCGCTGGTTGTTGGCTCTCCATCTAATTAGCGTCACAAAATGCAAAGAAGTTACAAACAAGGATAGGAAATTGAATGTTATCTTGCCTCAATCTTGTCTCTTTTATAAGAGAGGTTTTCATCTTGGTTTTGATGGATGTCGTTGATGAAAAACTTTGACTTTAGCTGATGCATTTGCTAGATTCCTGGATGGCTCCCATGTGCGCTCACTAATATCATATCCGCACCAATGAACAAGATATTCTAGCTTATTTCGGCGCCGCCTTGAGTCTAATATCTCTTCCACCTCAAATTCTTCATTATTATCTACTTCTATAGGAGGCGGTGGCATTTGTCTTCTTCCTTGTATATCCACTGTCTTATATGGTTCAAGAAGAGACACGTGGAATACAAGATGGATCTTCATTGACTCCGGTAGATGTAACTGATATGCAACTGGGTTGATCTGTTCAGAAACAGAAAAGGGATCAAGCCTACGATAGTCCAATTTGTCACAAGGTCGAGTGGTCTTGATATTGCGATGAAGTAGCCATACCTTATCACCCACGTTGAGTTGTGGTTGCTCTTTACGATATACATCTGTATTTATCTTTTGTCGTTCTTGAGCTTTCTTCAACTGCGCCTTCATTATTGCATGTAACTCTGACAACCGATTTGCCATATCTTCTGCTGCAGGATTATCAACTTTTGAAAAATCAAAAGTATCAAGTCGTGGATGATAGCCATAATTGGCAAAGAAAGGTGTTTGTTGCGTGGAGGAATGTACCGTATTATTATAAGCAAACTCTGCCAATGGCAGAAGGTTTGTCCAATCATCTTGTTGGTAGTTGATGGTACACCTTAAATACTGTTCCAAGACTTGGTTTACGCGCTCTGTTTGTCCATCAGTTTGAGGATGGAAAGCTGAAGATAGCTTTATGTCCACTTTTAAAATCTTGAAAAGAGTCCTCCAGAATCTCGACACAAATTGAGTTCCCCTATCCGATATGATATCTTTAGGTAATCCATGATAGCGATAGATATTATCAATGAAAAGCTTAGCTGTTTCTTCACCTGTGATAGATTTTGTACATGGCATAAAATGTGCCATCTTGGTGAAACGATCTACTATCACAAATATAGAATCATAAGATCTTGAGTTTGGAAGATCTGTGATGAAATCCATAGAAACAGAAGATCATGGTTGTTCTGGTATAGGTAATGGCTGAAGAAGTCCGTAAGGTCGATGTCGAGGAATTTTTGATCTTGAACAAATATCACATGATTGTACAAAGTTTTTGACTGACTTCCACATTTGTGGCCACCAAAAATCTCTTGATATGAGTTCCAGAGTCTTATTATATCCAAAGTGCCCTGCTGCTAGAAAGTCATGACGTGCTTGAAGAACACGCAAACGTGCTTTTCCTTCTGGAACATATAGGCGTCCTTCAAAATATAATAGATTATTCTAGAACTCGAACTTAGAAGAATCATGAGACTTGGAAGAATTATTCTCGATATCATAAACAAGAGGGTCTGAGGACATACTGGACTGGATTTGCTTGAGAAAAGTTGAATCAACAGTCAATGTTGATTTCACTGCTCGGAGATGAAATTGCTCCGGTTTCAAGAGGACCGTTCTTTGTTGCTCAAAAGCTGCATCTCCTTCTTTTGGTGCAAAATAAGAACGTCTAGACAGGGCATCGGACAAACCTTGTTGTTTTCCTGGCCGATAAGTGATAATGAAGTCGAATCTTGACAAAGACATACTCCAACGAGCTTGACGACGATTCAACACGCGTGCTGACATGAAATACTCGAGGTTCTTGTGATCTGTATACACAGTGACTGGACTAGAAGCACCTTCTAGATAATGACGCCATTCTTGAAAGGAATCCACGATTGCAAGAAGTTCTTTATCGTGGATTTCATAATTGATCTCGGCTGCTGAGAATTTTCTTGAATGAAAAGCTATCGGATGAAGTTTGTCATCTGTTCCCATTTGTGATAAAACTGCACCCAAGGCAAAATCCGATGCATCTGTTTCCATAAAAAATGCCTTGGAAAAGTCAACACGATATAAGACTGGTGCAGAGACAAACGATGTCTTCAAGGCTTCAAATGCTGCTTCCGCTTCTTGATTCCATTGGAATTTATCTTTACTAGTCAAGCGTGTAAGTGGAGCTGCAACTCGTGAGAAGTCTTTGATGAAGATCCGATAGTAATTGGCAAATCTCAAGAAACATTGGACATCTCTCACAGTCTTTGGAATCTTCCAATCCATGATTGTTTGGACTTTCTTAGAATCCATCATAAGACCATCATTTGAAATGATGTATCCTAAGAAGTCAACTTGAGTAGTGTGAAATACACACTTTTCCATCTTGGCGTACAATCCTGCATCTCTGAGTTTTTGTAATACTTGACGAACATGTATTTCATGTTCTTCAACATTCTTAGAATAAATCAGGATATCGTCTAGGTAGCAGACGACAAAATTGTCTAAGAATTCACGAAATACATCATTCATGAGATGTTGAAAAGCAGCTGGTGCATTCGTGAGTCCAAAAGGCATGACATTATATTCAAAATGCCCGTACCTGGTTCGAAACGCAGTCTTCCATTCATCTCCTTCTTTGATCCGTACTAGATTATATGCTCCTCTTAGATCTATTTTTGTATAGATCTTAGCTTGATTTAATTGGTCAAGGAGTCCTGATATCAAAAGTAATGGATACCTGTTTTTGATTGTGATCTTGTTGAGTCCTCGATAGTCAACACACATTCGTAAAGATCCATCTTTTTTCTTTACGAATAAAATTGGAGCTCCTGCTGGAGATTTTGAATGGCGTATGAAATTCTTCGCTAAATTCTCGTCAATATATGTCTTGAGTTCAGCCAACTCATCTTGCGATAAACTGTAAATTGGTCCAAATGGTGGCTGAGTTCCTTCCTTGAGATCGATTGAAGAATCGTATGGGCGATGCTCAGGAAGAATATCTGCATTCTTTTTCTCAAAAACGTCTTGATAATCCTGATATTGACTTGGAATGCCACTTGAAGTCTTTACGCTTTCAGAAATAGGTGCAGCATAAATAGCAAAAGTTGATCCTTCTTTTGCTGCGTGTATAAATGCTTTTGCACCTATAGGTGTGAGTTTTACTATACTAGACTCATGGTTTTTTACTTGATTAATAGAACTGTTACTAATGCTCTCAGGAAAATCAAGTTTACGAGAAATCCAATCTATTCGAGGATTATACTTTTCTAACCATGATAAGCCTAAAATTACTGGATTAGAGGGAGATCTAATTATATTAAAAATTACGCAACTACTATGACCATTTATCACTACACCTACAGGAAGTGTTTCGTGAGTTACATCTCCAGAAGACAACGGACGACCATCTATGACTTCTACGTGTACAAGTTTAGTTTTTTGTATTAATGATATTCTATGACATCTAGCAAATTCTTCATCTAAAAAAGAAGATGAGGCTCCTGAATCTACCAAGGCAGAGGCTTTGTAATTATTAGGTCCTAAACGCACATCTATTATAAAACAAGGAGATGGTTTTGAGGAGAGGATAGGACCTTTATTAGAAGTTGTACAAGATTCCAGCCGCACGGTCCCTATTGTAGCTGGACGTACTCGTTTTCCGACATACTGTCTTCTTTGACAGCCGTACTCCTCATTTTGTAGTTACGTCGCTTCTTTGGACAATTTTGAGCAGTGTGCTTAGGTTCTCCACAATATAAGCACAATCCTTCTTGTCGACGACGAGACTTTTCTTGCTCAGTAAGAGGTTTGAAACGTACCGCATCAATTTGCATATCCTCTACTTCCGAAGGTATGTGTTGACGAGACGTCGGTGTTGCCATTGAATTGTAGTAACGTTGAGGCCCACTTGTGCGACTCTCGGATCGAAATTCAAAAAGTCGATTGTCGCACTTCACAGCAAAGTCAATTGCTTGACTCAATGTTTGAAGATCAGGTAAATTAAGCATCAATTTCTTTACCTCATATTGTAATCCGTAGAGAAATTGACTCACAAGTGCGGCATCATCCCACTTGATATCAGTTGCAAGTTGTCGAAATTGCGAAGCATATAATGTTACTGATCGATTGCCTTGTCGCAAAATACGGATCTTGTTGGTTGCAACACGAATTGCATCATGTTCTCCAAACATGGATCAAAACTCCGCCAAAAAAGCCTCCAGATTATCCAATATTGGATCTCGTCGTTCAAGAAAAGATGAAAACCATGACAATGCTGAACCTGAAAGAAGTGTACCAATGAATCTTACTTGTGACCCTGGAGTTGGATAGCTCTGGGGTTGAAGTTCAATCACTAGTTGGACCTGATTGATGAATCCTCGAAACTTGGATCTGGTACCATCAAACTTCTCGGGCAAGGCAACTCTCGGTTCTCTAACACTCGAAGGGTGTTCCATTCTGGGAGAAGGGACATGGTTTGGTGCAGATGTTGAAGCAGCCCCAATCATCTCTATATCTTCACTTCCTACCATTCTTGTTGCTCCTTGTGGTGGTAAATTGAGTTGATGCATCGCAAGCATTAACTCCCTCAATTGTTCTTGCATCTGTGCCATTGCACTCTTCATTCCAACAAGCTCTGCCATAGTAGTACTTAGAAAAGAGAAGATGTCTAACAACGCTCAAAACAAATAGAAGAGAGGAATTGATAACAAAGAAAATACTAAGAACAATATCAGTTTAAAAGAGGGTAATCCGTAACTTCTAATGCGCTTATGTCTTATCAAGAAAAAGGGGTAATCCACTCTTAATCAAGAAAAGACAAAGCTCTGATATTGTAAGTGTACTCTTGTCAATCTGTCAGGGACAAGAACTCGATGAAAGCTAAAGAGTAAGTGAGACTTTTCTCAAAAAGAAATAGGACAAAATAGAAATATGTATATTAAGAAAGAAACTGGAATGGCTATTGCCAAAATACAAGAAAACTAGAGACCCTTGAAACTAGACTAGAAGCAAGAAAGGAGTTGACAAGAGTGAAGAGGGCTTCACTCTTGCCTCTATATATACTATCTAACTAGAAGCCACGTGGCGATGTTCTATAAGACCTCCAATATATGTTGACTATCTAGGCCACATGCCTTTGCTTGCAAGGCAAGTTTTCTATGGATAGACCACGTAGTTAGCTTGTTCTTTAAGCTTCCAACATGCGTGGCACATGGCTAACTTGTTGACCAAGTTTCTAACCTAAAAGTCAACTATAGACTCCTATAAAGTCAAAGCAGCGTCTATGAAGCTTCTAAGAAGCTTCTCTAGAATATATTACACAATTAACCTACTTTTACATACTTTTATCTATTCATATAGGTAATTATATGTATGTCCGTGACAACAATAAGTTTTCTATGTAAGTATAGAGAATACATAATCTATATATATATGTATATATATATATATATATATATATATATCAAATATTACTAAATATTATGCCAAAGAAAATTATTTAAACTTTGAAAGAAACCATGCTTATAATCATGTTGATTGTAAAACAATTTATTTTACTTAAAAATTTAGCAATGATGTCATAGATTAATTTTCTATTTTGATTAAAAAAGTTCAATTTTAAAAATAAAATTCTCTATAATCTTAAAATATGGACCATATAAAATTAAAATTTGTGAAAATATCACAATGGATTGGAAAATTTTTATTAAATTTTAATTAATATGCAATTATTTGTAACTGAAATATTAAGGTCAAAATGTTCAAATACACACCTTTAACTCTCATAAATTATAACTTCAATATATCAAAGGGATTGTCATAATAAATTGCTACATTGCAAGATTACCAAGATCCAACTCCAACAATTGTTGATGGAAATGCACTGATAGGCTTTTATATGAAATAAAGAAACCTCCAATTTTGTAGATATCCAAGGCCAAGTCTTGAAGTTTGGTAGTTGAGATAAATTATAGAGTCCACCAATAATCCTTTGAAACTTGTACATGCATATTTCAAATAATTAGCCATAAAAAGTTTAAATAAAAAATATGAAAGTTGATAAACTACAATTAAAATAAAAATAATGTTGACAGTGAGTTAATCTTCCATGCAAGTTACTTTTTAATAATTGACTTTATATTTATTCTTTGCACCATCTTTGCATTATGGCTGAACATATTTTTAGTTTAGATAAGTTCTAGTCATTTCTTATATATATTATGCCAATAGTCTTGTACAATTGCACAAAATATGACCATAATTCACATGATCATAGGTTAGTACAAATGCTCAAAACATGATCCTACTTTGCATGACCATGGTTTTGTACAAATATTTAAAACGTTTAGTTGAAAAAATTAGAAATATTGAATTTTTATATGGTATTTAATTTCCATTACAAAATAACATTATATTATATATTTATTCATTATATATATGTAGGTATTCCAGATGTTTATATATATAAAATATATAAATAAAACTTACATAAATCCTTAGTATTCAGACACATCCCAATCCATTGGGTTCAAACTAAGGTAACTGGATATGATGGTCCAGGTTCCATATGCTTGTGCCTTGCCAATTTGCTAGCTGTGAGACTCCAGAAGTTGAATCCAAAATTTGAGACTCCAAAAAGTTGAGCGCTACCCCTGGATTCGGTTTATCTGCACATGCCAAGGCAAGGTCGGAGAACAAACCTAAATTAAATGCAATGTACTACCTCTCAATATCCATTATTGTAAAATACAGAGAACGATGTGGGGTAATGAATAGACTATCGATCCTCAAAGCTCCAGAAAGAACCACCACACAATGCTACTTAGTTCCTACAGATTACAATTGGAAGGACAACTGAAAGGATCATATAGTGATCCCATTGTTGTCCAAACTTTCGTACAAATTAATGAATATGTACTCTACAGTTAATCATAGTGAAACACGCACAAACCAATGTCAACATCCTGGGATGTTCCCTTCCTAGCTCACACCACACTTTAGGAGAGATTCCACTAAAGGCAGCTCCCGTTTCACTGTATATTGTAGATCAGCCATCACTCATTGATCGAGGTCTTCAATCAGCTATCTAATTAGCCACCGCTCACTGACCGAGGTCTACTGAATATCGCTGGACCAGCAATGTAGTAAACAAGACCAACATGTGTACGAGCTGAAAATTTAGCACTCTTGATGTCTAAGTGGATCACTGATTTTGGTGCCACCAAGCACATGACTCCATACAAGTGTTCATTTGATACTTATGAAAAGATTTCAATAGTAAATATCTTCATGGGAGATAATGGCATAGTACAAGTTATTGGAATAGGCTCCATTGTTATAGAGATTGTTGTCAAAGGCCAAACCAAGACGAACAAATTGAAGGACGTCTTACATGTGCCAAAAATGAAGAAAAACCTCCTCTTGGTGAATAAACTTGTTTTACATGGTTGTAAAGTGAAATTTGATAAGAATGGATGTTTCGTGAAGACATTGAAAGGAGATCATAATGCAAAGGGCTTTAGAGATGGCAACCTCTACTTCATCAAGTGTAAGAAGGTGAATGAAGTTGAAGTGGTGGTATTTGCTGAATTTCTTCAATATCAAGACAAGTTTGGCATTTGGCATCGACGCCTTAGTCATTTGAATGCCAAGAGTATGAAGGAGCTTCAATCCATGATAAGTGGTTTAGATCTTGGTCATATTAGTCACAATGCTATGACACTTGCTTGAAAAGGATGCATTCAAGGCAAACCACAAAAGGCCTCATTTCCAAATGGAGTTGCAACACATGCAACCAAGTTATTGGAGATTATCCATTCTGATGTTTGTGGACCTATGAGGATGCCAGCAATAAGAGGTGCAAGATATTTTGTCACATTCATTGATGATTTTTCAAGAAACGTAAGGATTTTCTTCCTCAAAGCAAAGAGTGAGTGTTTTACAAGGTTTAAGAAGTTAAAGGGACTTGTGGAGAAGCAATGTGAATGTCAATAACACGACAAATAGGCCTTTGCTCGAAATAGCTCAAACTGGGCATTCTTTGGCTAGCTCTTGCTCCATCACCAAACTCTGCTTAGCATGCACAACTTCTCCTCTGGCTCGCAACACAATACTGCTACAATATTGCTACCATTTCAACCTGCTAACTTTGCGACCACATTAGATCTGTTTTGGATCTCTCCCCACAATTGCTAGCACTGCATCTGCAATATCCTTTGCTTGATAAATCCACTCATCTCTCATCTACTCACTCTTCACTTAGCACATTGTTGGACCACGCCACACCATATACACTACAACGCTTCTTTTTGCAGCAATGTGGTCCTTCGAAGCTCGCTTCCAATTTGAGATCCAGATTCCTATTATACTGCTAGCCTAAACAGCAGGCTCTCCTTCCTATCTCGGGCTTCGCCACCCAAGACCGCACCTACTGTCTTGGCCCAATCTCGCACTCTTTTCGATCTAGTGCTCGGTCTGACTTCTGTCCACAGTGGACCCTCTTCCAACAGCCGCGCCTCAAAGTACGACGTGTTGTGCTTGTTTAAAGACTTGCTCATCACCGTCTGCACTGTCTCTCCAGCATCACTATTGTTCAGCCACGTCAGATCCGCATTGGTTGTTGCAATCTATTTTGCCTTCTCGTAAAGTCACAACCTTCGCATCACTACCTCAAGTTCGCCATCGAATGTGGCCATTCACTGGTAAGCGACAGATCCTACTCCGATCACATGTCGGTTGCATGCATGTGGCTTCCTTTCTGTGGACACGATGACAACCTCCGCCGCCCGACACAAAGACCTCGGGTATGGCTCTCTCTCGGTGTAATCTCGCAGCTGCCTCTCACAGAAGCGTCAACCTACCTTTGATTCTTGTCAACTGCCGCTCACCCTGCACTACTGTGTTACCCCCCCCGCAACAGCCTTCTAATATTCCTGATCTGGATCTGGCCCAAAATACCCAGTAAGCTTCTTGCGCCGCGCGGCTTTCTCTAGGATAAGTCCGTTAGTGGCCTTGCCCCAGTTGCATCGATTAACTTTCATCCAATTCCATGGATTGCACGTTGGTCTCATGATGACAATGATTTTTCATCCAAAAATTAGATGACTATTGAAGACTACTGCCCTTGAAACTATGAGCCCTTGCAGTCCACCTAGCATTGTCATGTGACGTGGCAGGCATCGTGTTGACGTGGTATAGTCCACGTGGCATTTCAAAAAATATATATAATTTGGAAATGTTAAAAATGTATAAGATTAGAGGTTAAATTCTAATTTATTGCATACCTTGCATTGTCATCCAACGTGGCATCTTGCAGACATGGCACAGTCCACATGGCATTAAAAAATAAAATTACAATATTTACATTTTAGAAGTTAAATTTTCAATCTAATTGTGATCTATTTGGTGCTGATGTAGCACAATGTAATATAAAATATAACAAATAGAACGAATTGATAAAAATAAGTTTCATATTTCAAACATATATTATCACAATACAATGTTGGGGTTTAAAATTACAATCCTAGTGTACATGTTATGAGATTGAAATTTTAGAGTCTAGGTTGTATGATTAAAAAAATAAGGCATGAGTTGTGATTTTACATTTTTAAACATATGAGAATATGTTTTAGAATAAAAGTGAATGCATGTAAGGTTTTAGAATTGAGGGTTTAGGGTTTAAGATTACAAGAGTGTCCTAGAGGTTTTTGATCCTAAATATCTCTCAATTTATCATAGTTTTTTCCATTCTAAAATTTTGCCAAGGCTTATATTGTTCCAAAGACCTCTATAAATGTTTTTGTTTTTCAAAAATATGTGTTTTATTTTTCGTAATTTAGGGCTTATAAACCCTAATTAGAGTTTAAAGACCCTAATTAGGGATCTGAGTTTCAGATTTGAACAACTTCAACTCACATTTGAGTCTCTCTATGCATACCAATTTTGTAGCTAAGGACGAAATAAATCTCAAACTTACTGTAACTTGCACATCAAGGGATTTGAGATCATTCAACAGTAACATGGAAATTTTGCAACTATCACCTGGCAGTGAGGAGCGAAGTGTCTCCAGCAGAGATGTGGCCAACACTAGAAATACCCCACAAGCTTGGCCACAAATCCCTGCAATCCACCTTTTTTTGCAACACCGATTCTTGCATGCTCTCTACGAACAACTAGATGTGCACAGCTCGATGGTAATCTCCATCTGTATGCACCAAATACCTTGGGACCTGAAAACAAAAAATGCTTGTAAGCATGTGGACAATGGTGGAAAGCTATACTAAATCAGGACACAGGGATCAAGGGAGGAGATCAGGATCACAAACCTCTTCCGTCGACCTTCTCCCCCGTCGTATAAATCACATGCACACCGCACTAATCACATGCAGCTCGAATAAATCCCCCCCAATCCACCCTCACATTCTCAGTTTCGGCTCACACCGTCGTTCACTCTACGAAACCACTCCACGAAATCACTCCCCATCACCTCATTCTGCTATTCACGCCTCCCCTGCAGAATACAAATATCGCAAATACGACCATCATCCATTCAACCACGCCCCCATCACATCGATTTTGCAAGACATGGCGCTACTATCTATATCAGCTGAAACCAACACACACCCGTTTGGGTACGGAACCATTCCATGCCCAAATCTACACCTGCCTCCACATCCCTTCGCCCAGTTGCAATTCCCAATTACAAGAACACATCTATAATTTACTCATTCACACTCTCCCAATGTACTACTGTGCGAATGCTGCCAACCCAACTGGTGGTTCCGTCTAAGTTACAGACTCTCACAGCTCACAGAAAAATAAATCGATTCTATCGCGCCATCCTAGTTTCTGGAGGTGAAGTTGGTGGCATACGCCCATGCGTTGTTGGCCACCGAGCCGACCAAGTGGTCGTTTAAGTTCTCCAATGGCTCCTTTCCAGTTACAATTGCCTGCACGAAGAATCCAAACATCGAGAACATCACCCGTTCTTAATCTCCTTCACCTTCAGCTCCGCCAAGGTGTTGGGGTCGTCAGCCAAATCTAAGGGGTCAAATGACCCTCCCGGATAGATGGGGTATCTTCGAGAAAGATCTTTGTTGCATCTCCATGCTCTTGAAAATCTATCGATCGCAGAATCTAAGAAGGCTCTCTAGACTCCTCGTCTCCTCCAAATCGAAAAAACTTAAGAAAAGACGAAAAAGGTTATGATAGGTTGAAATGACAACGGTAGTCGGAGCCGATTTTGTGACAATGCAGTAGACACAATTTTCTATGCGTGATGATCAAGAAAGTTGTTGTGCAACTTATTGCCAAATGGAGGAACAGAGTTACCACCAGACTACAATTCGGCTCTTGATCTATATGGAATCTTCGATGATGAATGCCTTGCAATTACCTTCAAATGTCTACATCCCAAGTCTCGGCAGGACTGCGGATTGTGGAGTGTCTTACATTGTGCAAGATTCATCTCTATCTCTTATCGATCTAACTACGCTAGTCTGATGAATATTCAGCATACATGCTCTTCCACCAGCGATTGCAATTGTGTCAAACTACAACACTGATTCAACAAAAACAGAGAACAGTTCCAATGTGAAGCTATACAAATCGAAAAACGATTGCTAAGTTCTGGACAAATTCTGCATGATCCAACCTTATTCCAATGGCAACACTGTTGAGTCAACATGTGGCAGCAACAAAACAAGCAAGCTTGGTGGAGATGTGCTTTTGCATCATGTGCGAAGGAATTGACTGGAAAAATTGTTGGTATTCACAGGGTATCGTAATTAATGTGTACGTATACGGAGCTCTTGGTGACATATTTGTGTGTGCATATTGATACATATTTGTTTGTGCATATTGATACATATTTGTATGTATAGTAACTATCGTGTATGTATTAGCATCGGATTTGTATTTATATGTGCTAGATAAACAGAATCATCCAATTCGTGCACGTTTGGGAAGTTGAGAAGTGGATGTTTTTGTCATTGTTCTTCATTTTATTTTCTCCATTTCTAGTTTCACTTCTACTATTTTACTTTCAGTTCATGTTCTTGAACAAGAGAATTCGGATTAAATATAATATGTAAGATTATAATACAATAAACTTAATATAATAAAATAGCTATTCTACAAAAAAATAAAAATACATATGTTCCTAGACTCCACTTCAGCGTCTACTGTCTTAGGAGTAGGGGTCTGATGAGACGTCCCATTGACATATACCCTGTTGATTTCTTTGTCCAAATATTCCACCATCGTATCTAACGTCTAAGTCCCTTCTTACCAACGTTGCCTTCTTATCTCCCTCCAATGCAAAGCATGCAAATTCTATTGTTCAGAATCCATGTGCTAAAATCCCACAATATAATTCAAACACGACTGGATATTTTTCTTCGAATTTGAGATAAAATTCCTATAACAAACTGACCACTACAACTTAGTAGAATATTGTAAGACAGAGCAAAACAAAGAATGTATTGTAGCAGATTTGTATACAAGAAATGATGTGAACTTTGATAGATTTGCAACCACACCGGATTTAGGGTTTAGGGTCTTTAGAATTTAGGATTTAGGATCTTTAGGGTGTAGGGTTTAGGATTACAAGAGAATTCTAGAGGTTTTTGATCCTAAATATCTCTCAATGTATCACAGTTTTTTCCGTTCTAAAATTTTGCCAAGGCTTATACTATCCCAAAGACCTCTATAAACATTTTTGTTTTTCAAAAATATGTGTTTTATTTTTTATAATTTAGGGTTTTTTAACCTTAATTAGGATCTGAAGATCCTAATACAAGATTTGACTTTCATATTTGTTATGATGTGAGAATTGTGTATAGAGTTGAAATGCGTACCAAATTCCACTTAGCCAAAACAAACACCAACAGACGGGTCATTCACTTGGTCTAGGTTTGGCATTGCCCTCGATTTATCTACTCTCCACCTGCTCTACCATCGGCTCTCCGTTGTCGTATTATGTGCTATCTTGCTTGAGAATGCACCGGGCATCTGGCTGTGGAAGATAATACAATGTTTTGCAAGTATCCAAGTAGTCTAGTGGATTTCAACCATTTAAATACAAACTATTTTGGATTTCAATGTAGAAGCATAATTCCAATACAAAGTACTTAGAAATACTATTTTTAATAACTTCAAGCTAGTATAAGCACAAATTCTTTTATTATTTTGTTAGTTTTATTTTTTTTATTAGTATTATTTTTTTTTTAATTTTTAATTTTTAATTTTCAAACCCTAACCCTAGATAGCGAGCTTCAACAAGCTATAATTCTCAATTTGACCATTCGATTGTTGTAAATTTTCTACTACTAGTGTCATTGCAAGTCTTCTAAATGCTTAAGAAGTTTCAATCCAATTCAACTTACAAATTGCAAGAAAACACTATAAATCCACACTAATGTCCATTGACCACCACTTAGAAAGTTGATGACAAACTTTGAATTGCAATTTCTCCTTCTTCAATTGTTAATTCTCATTGAAACTTTGTGTGCAACTCTGCCTTTAAGTCTTTGACTTACTATGCTAAAATTCACCTTATTCCAGCTAGTAGATCTCTAGATATTGCAAAAACCCTAAATAACCCCAATCTGCCAATTTTTGATACTTCTTTGCACTAATGATCAAATATCCTCTATCCGTACCATTAGATTAATACAAAATTTTGCATGCACTTGGCATATTCAACCATCTAGACACCTCTAAAATTTTAAATACAGATGCTTCTCTAATTGCACAAAACAGTCAAGAGTACTAGCCCTAACTTTATTGCAAAAAATCCAAATTACCAATATAAACACTAACTTTGAACAACAATTGCAAAGTCCTTCCAAACCCTATGAAACTAAGTCTTACACCTTTGCATAGAGCTTGAAGCTAGCTCTCCGATCCAAAATCTCAATCTCCAAATGCCCCCATATTTTGCCCTAGGCGGCCGTTTTAATAGCCAGGGGTCTGATTTCGACCTTGTCTTACAAACGGCCGACCCCTGGGTATCAATCTAACCTATCTTATGGGTTGTATAGCCCAACCCTACCCTCAACTTAACTTTAGTATCAACCATACTAGTAATTTACCTTCTCTATCCTATTTTTACCATTTTTGGCCTTTCTAAGGCAGTAAAAGAGTTACTACAGCCTAGAAGGTAAAATTACTAACTAATTCTTATCTATTAGCTATTAAGAGAAGAAAATAAATTAAGAGGCTTTTTATAAAGCCATGTTTAAATGTCTTAAATTATTATTGAATCAAGATGATTAGATAATAATTAAATTTTTTTTTTATTATATTTTTACAATATAGTCGTGTTACAACACGAAACTATCCTCGTTCTCTTCCACCTGCCATTGCTCGTTTTGATCCCACCATTTGGATACCTTCATCGGCATCTCGGGTACGCGCTATGAGCACTGAGGCAACGGCAATGGAGCCGTCATGTACTGTTGCTGCAGCCACTACATAGTCAATGTCAAACGTGCACGTCGAATCTCCATCATCGGCTTTTGAGCACACTCCCTTTGGTAACGTCAGTGCCAATCCCTGTTGCATCTCCGAGTATAGCCTCCAATGCTCTCTCGCGCTTAGTATCGACAACGTTGGTATCAAGTTCAAACGATCCAAATGCCACTAATGTACTGACACCATCGATAATTGTACGTGTGTGCCCAGCCCCCTAGCTTGTACCACTTGCTGTGGACCAGATTTAGGGTTTAGGATTATAAGGGTGTCATATAGGTTTTTGATCCTAAATATCTCTCAATTTATGATAGTTTTGTCGATTTTGAAAATTTGTCAAAGCATATATTGTTCCAAAGACCTATACAATTACTTTTGTTTTTCAAAG
The DNA here is from genome assembly GCF_059467195.1 of Physcomitrium patens. Classification (NCBI taxonomy): domain Eukaryota; kingdom Viridiplantae; phylum Streptophyta; class Bryopsida; order Funariales; family Funariaceae; genus Physcomitrium; species Physcomitrium patens. The sequence continues at coordinate 104,856 of NC_143414.1, forward strand.
TTATATTTTTAATTTATGAGAATTTAGGGTTTAGAAACTCTAATTAAAGTTCTAAATTTCAGCTTTATTAGGATGTGAGATTTGTGTCATGGACATACATTGGAAGATTCTTTGAATATTCTTCTAGAATATTCTCTAAAGATTCTCTAAAGATTCTTAGAATATTCCCTAAAGATTCTCTTAGAAGGTTCTAGAATATTCTTAGAAGGTTCTAGAATATTCTGATAGATTCTAGGAAGTTGCTCGAGAAGTTTCCTAATTAGTAGAAGTTGGAGAAGCGTCCTAGTTAGCGGAAGTAGCTCGAGAAGCTTCCTATTCAATAGTATATATAGGAGTCGAGGTTGAAGGGTTCTTCAGTCTCGACAACACATTTTTTGGAGTTCTAGCTCACCTTTCTGATGTTGTTTTTGTACTCATCTGTTTAATCTAGTTCTGCCACTTCTTCTTGAACTTCTTGTTAGATTTCAAGTCTGTATTTTGTGTCCATGACAGTTTGTCGAGACTACATTTTCACTGGTATCAGAGCTAGTTCCTTCTTGTTAGAGTGTGGATTACCCCTCTTCTTGAAGGTGTGCTAGTGTTTTAGAGGTTGCGGATTACCCTCCTCTAAACTGATATCTCTTCTTTCTCAATATTGGAGCCTTATTCTTCTTGGAAAGAGTGGATTACCCCTCATCTTGGAGTCTTAAGGCGTTTTAGAGGTTGCGGAGTACTCTCCTCTGAACCAATATTGTCCTCTTGTCAAAACTCTTTTTTCTTCTTTCTGAAGGTTAGTCGAAGGTTAAGACGTTAAAATGGCTGAAAGTTTGGAATCCAAACTAGACGCCATCATAAATGCTCTTGCCTCGTTGTCACATAGGACAACAGAGATCGAAGGAGTCATGGTAGGACTCCATAACAATGGAGCATATGGGATAGCGCCATCTAAAGTATATCAGCCTCAAACTTCTGTGCCAGAAGAAGTAGTTCTACCTCCATTTCAACAAGATCGAGTAGTCCTACAACGAAAGGAGCCTCGAGTTAGTCTTTCGGATAAGTTTGATGGAACTCATTCCAAGTTTCGAGGTTTTGTCAACCAAATCAGGTTGATAACAATTTTACAGCCCGAACGTTATCCGACGGAGGAAGCGCGTGTTGGGCTTGTTGGAACCTTGCTTACAGCACAAGCTCTGTCTTGGTTTACTCCCTTGTTTGAGAAGCGATCGCCAATCCTGAGCAACTTTGAAACGTTCTTGGAGGCGTTTGCAGAAGCATTTGGCGAGCATGATAAAGTTCGATGGGCTACAACAAAGATCCGATCGCTACGACAAGGAACACGCTCTACATCAGTCTATGCCTCGGATTTCAGACAATTGGCAAGTGACATTAATTGGGGTGAAGAGGCGTTGGTGAGTCAGTTTTATTGGGGCTTGAAGGATGATGTGAAGGACTTGCTGTTATCTCTTCCTGATCCTCAAACACTCAATGAAGCTATTAGCCAAGCTCTAAAGTGTGACAACCGCCTATTCCAGCATCGCCAAGACCAACGTCCAAGACACCAAATGACTCGTTACGACGTGACTATGTCTACAAATAGCTTAAACTCACATTTGGAGGCAACAGACATGCAAATCGACACGGCGCGTGTCCGATCTCTTATTCCAACAGAGAAGAAACGGCGTATGGAGGAAGGGTTATGTTTGTACTGTGGAGAAGAAGGTCACAAGGTTGGAAATTGCCCAAAGAAGCAAAATTGGCACCCTGTCAAGACTAGAAGTGCGATGATTCCGGAAAACGACGACGCCCAGCCACAGTAGGAACCGTGCGGCTGGACAATCTAATATCACGACAACAATCAGGTTCCTCCTTCTCTGTCCAACCTGCCCGTTGTTTTACAATTCATTTGTTTTGAGGCCCTCAAAAACAAAAAACTTTAGCTTTATTGGATTCGGGGGCATCTACTTGTTTTTTAGATGAAGAGTTTGCTAAACGCCACAAGATCCGTTTAGTACAGAAGTCCAAACCTGTTCACGTAGAGGTGATAGATGGACGACCCTTATTGTCAAGCAACGTTACCCACGAATCAGAACCTATAGAAGTGGTGTTTAAGGACCATAATAGTCACGTTATTTTTAATATTATTAGAACCCCATCAAGCCCTGTTATCCTTGGTCTTTCTTGGTTAGAAGATCATAATCCGTCCATTGATTGGAGGCTATGAAGGATAACATTTCCTGAAAAAAATAATAATAAACCTGTTGGTAGAACCTACATGAAGAAATCCATGTTTATTGGAGCGAGAGCGTTCCTAAGATCGTCCAAGGAAGGCGCACCATTTGTCATTTATGCAGCTCCAACTAGCGGCGAGAATATCTCAACATCGAATATACCAGAGCAATATAGGGATTTTGAAGACGTGTTTCAGAAGAAGAACGCCGATATACTGCCGGAACATCGACCATATGATTGCGCCATAGACTTAGAGGAAGGAGCGCAACCACCTTTTGGTCCAATATACAACCTATCGCAGACGGAGTTGGCAGAATTGCGGAAGTACATCGATGAGAATCTAGCCAAGAATTTTATTCGACATTCAAAGTCGCCAGCTGGAGCACCAATCCTATTCGTGAAGAAAAAGGATGGCTCACTGCGGATATAAGTGGACTACCGAGGACTCAACAAGGTGACCAAGAAAAATCGCTATCCCTTACCTTTGATCTCCGGCCTCTTAGATCAACTTGGACGTGCAAGGATTTTTACAAAGATTGATTTAAGAGGAGCCTACAACCTTGTGCAAATCAAAGAAGGAGATGAATGGAAGACAGCCTTTCGTACAAGGTATGGCCATTTTGAGTACAATGTCATGCCTTTTGGTCTTACCAATGCTCCAGCGGTCTTTCAGCATATGATGAACGACATCTTTCGGGAGTACCTCGATGACTTTGTTGTCATCTATCTGGATGATATTTTGATATTTTCCAAGAATGAAGAAGAACATGAGAAGCACGTTTGTTTGGTTCTTGAAAAACTACGCGAACGAGGACTCTACGCCAAGTTGGAGAAGTGTCAATTTCACCAGAATGAGATGGAATTATTGGGCTTCATTGCGACTACAGAGGGCTTGAAGATGGATCCAAAAAAGGTGGAAGCAATTATATCTTGGGAAGTTCCGAAGACGGTTAGAGATGTTCAGTGTTTTCTTGGATTTGTTAACTTCTATCGGATCTTTATCAAGAATTATTCTCAAGTTGCTGCACCACTCACGCGTCTAACAAGCAAAGACAAGCTCGAATGGAGATCACAAGCAGCAAAAGCATTTCAAGATCTCAAGACGGCATTCACTATGGCTCCAATCTTGGTACACCCTGACTTTGCAAAGGCTTTCTATTTAGAGACCGATGCTTCAGATTTTGCTTTGGGAGCTGTGCTTTCACAGATGGGCATAGACAAGAAGCTTCATCCAGTTGCGTTCTATTCAAGGAAGTTCTCTGCTGCTAAGATCAACTACAAGATCCACGACAAAGAGCTGCTTGCTATAGTGGATGCCTTCCAAGAGTGGCGTCACTTCCTCGAAGGAGTTGCACATCCAGTGACTGTTTATACGGACCACAAGAATTTGGAGTACTTCATGACAGCTCGAATTTTGAATCGTCGTCAAGCTCGATGGAATATGTCTCTATCACGATTTGACTTTATTATCACCTACCGCCCTGGAAAACAGCAAGGATTATCTGACGCATTATCGAGGAGATCGTATCTTGCGCCAAAGGCTGGAGAAGCAGCATTTGATCAACAATGTACAACATTGTTGAAACCAGAAAAATTCAGGATTTTTGCTACTGTTGCAACTATCGATGACGGCTTCTTCAGCGAGGTACGTACTGCGACCATTGAGGATTCTATAGCTCTTGACATCAAACAACGTGTCGATAATGACAAGTTTAAGGTGGAGGGAGATCTTCTGTATTTTGAGGAGCGGTTGTATATCCCAAAAGGACCAACTCGACTCCGAGTACTTCAATCTCGCCACGACTTTCCAGCTGCGAGACATTTTGGATTCAACAAGACTTTGGAGCTCATTTCACGAGATTTTTGGTGGCCCCAAATGTGGAAGGATGTGAAGGAATTTGTCCTTTCTTGTGATGTTTGTTCAAGATCTAAGATCCCTCGACATCGTCCATATGGACTTCTCCAGCCATTGCCTATTCCGCACCGACCATGGTCTTCAGTTTCTATGGACTTCATTACGGACCTACCGCCATCGAATTCATTTGACAGCATCTTTGTTGTCGTGGATCGATTTACAAAGATGGCGCATTTCGTGCCTTGCAAGAAAACATCGTCAAGTGAAGACACCGCAAGACTCTTTCTTGATAACATACATCGTTATCATGGCCTACCAGATGATATCGTGTCGGATCGAGGTACTCAGTTTGTATCCAAGTTTTGGAGGTCCCTCTTTGAGATATTGAAGGTGGATATTAAGCTCTCTTCGGCTTTTCATCCTCAAACTGACGGTCATATTTTACTTGTTGATAGTTGATGCTGCATCGTAAATATTGCTCCAAAATCTTGCCAATGCACCAAAAAAGGTACAAGAATTTCATCAACGATATCCTCATAAACCTAAGCCGATTCAACGATAGCTTCTTGCTGAAGCTTGCTCATCAAGTAGCATAAAAAGGGGGAGGCACCTCCAAAACCCATAGTTCGATAGTGTAGAACTTTATTAGCAACTATAGTTTGCTCTCATCATTTTAGCCTTTGGACATGGATAGTCAAGATACTACACTTGTTATGTCATCTCAAGCGACTAGCTCACGAAGACGACCGCGAGATGAAGAACCGCCTGCACCACGACGACGTCGGAGGATACCGAGCAACAGATCGCTAGTAATTGTATTTGAGGTCGAGCCTGCCTACAACGGTCAGCCAGAAGGTGTGTTTGGAGGACAGTTTCACAATGAAGACACAGAAGTCCACGCTTGGTCAGAGGTTGAAGGTGTTGGTCACTACCGTTGGCTCCAAGGGCCGATGAATCATTTGCCTCGCGAACAACAATTGGAATTCATAGCGGATGTGATGCGACAGATTTTCATTTTCTTGCGTTGGTATTGACTGATAACAACATTGCTTCTCGAAGACCTCGAAGTTAGAAGAGGAGGTGATGTCATGGACATACATTGGAAGATTCTTTGAATATTCTTCTAGAATATTCTCTAAAGATTCTCTAAAGATTCTTTTAGAAGGTTCTAGAAGATTCTTAGAATATTCCCTAAAGATTCTCTTAGAAGGTTCTAGAATATTCTTAGAAGGTTCTAGAATATTCTGATGGATTCTAGGAAGTTGCTCGAGAAGTTTCCTAATTAGTAGAAGTTGTTGGAGAAGCGTCCTAGTTAGCGGAAGTAGCTCGAGAAGCTTCCTATTCAGTAGTATATATAGGAGTCGAGGCTGAAGGGTTCTTCAGTCTCGACAACACATTTCTTGGAGTTCTAGTTCACCTTTCTGGTGTTGTTTTTGTACTCATCTGTTTAATCTAGTTTTGCCACTTCTTCTTGAACTTCTTGTTAGATTTCAAGTCTGTATTTTGTGTCCGTGACAATTTGTATATAGTGTTGAAAGAAACATACCTTAATTGTTGATATTTGACTCCAACTTTTGCTTGCACCTTTCTTCCTCTATAATACACTAAGACCCTAGAACCCTAATACCCTATGACCCCGGAATTATAACACCCTAAAATCGTAAAGACCTTAGAATCCTAAGGTCCTAGAATCCTAAGACCGTAGAACTCCTAAGACCCTAGAGTCCTAACACCCTAAGACCTTAGAACCCTAGACCTCAAAACCTTAGAATCCCCAAGTCTCTAGAACCTCAAGATCCTAAAACCCACATCCCATTTAATGAGCCTGGATGACAAATTTTGCAATGCCACATATCCAAGATTTATTCTGGCTAAGCAAAATTTGGTACGCATTCCAACTCTATACAGAGTTCTCACGTCATAACAAATATAAAACTCAAATTCCAAATTAGGATCTTCAAATCCTAATCAGGGTTCCTAAACCCTACATTATGAAATATGAAACACATAGTTTTGAAAAACAAAGACGTTTATAAAGGTCTTTGGGACAATATAACGCTTGGCAAAATTTTAAAATTTTAAAATATGTGATACGTTGACATTGAGAGATATATAGGATCAAAAACCTTGAAGACACTCTTATAACCCTAAATCCTAAACCCTAAAACCTAACCTCTAAACCCAAAACCCTAAAACCTGGTTTCTAAACCCTAAATTCTCAAAAATTAAAAACATAATTTTGAGAAACTAAAATCATTGTATAGGTCTTTGGAACAATATATACCTTGACAAATTTTCAAAACCGACAAAACTATCATAAATTAAAAGATATTTAGGATCAAAAACCTACACGACACCCTTGTAATTCTAAACCCTAAACCCTGGACACACTTGTAGCCCTAAACCCAAATGAAACATCCACAAATTGTAGACACAAGCTTCAAATCTCACTATCCTGTTAAAATTCTTTAACCTCTTTTCCCTGAAGACTCCACAACTTCCTAACAATACTAATTCCCTTGACACTTGACACGTCCCTCAAGGCAAATGCGATTCTCTAAATTACTTACACAAGGCACTGCTCACATGAGCTTAGACATCAAACCATCCTTCAGGCTCGAATGAAGAGACAGCACTGTTTCAAAAGTGTACAATTTTATTTTGCTAATGCAACAAAAGGATCCAGGCTTGGAGGTAACCAAAACCTTCAAGCTTCATAGATGCACATCCATGCACTGTATGCCGGTAACCTCAGCAAATACAGACACAAGTGGGATAGATATCATACTGATCCTACAGAGTAATCCAATCTGTACATCACCTTACGAGTAACCTCCACTGAAGAAAAGAATCCCCAGTAGCAATCTCTCTACAGCAACCTAGACCCTCCATTGCAGCTCATTCCTCTAATCTAAAGATGTGAAAGGGTCAACAATTCTCGTCAAAATTAAGGAATTCAAAACCCCACGAAGGAGGTATTCTTCTTCTGTACTGAAGCCTACAAAGCAAATTATACTAAAACTTTCATTACATACCTGCAAAAAGAACATAACTCCATCAACAAAGTATAACACATTCCAGCTTACTCTTCAATGGAGCTTAGCATTTAGCTTTGAACATCAAAGTTCCTAATAACCATCAGAAAATCGTAAGCCTTCCTTCGACCCAGTTTTCTGAAATCTCATGCACTTTGCAAAGCTCCACATGCTGCTCAACCCAAATGGTGAGAGAATAAACTTACACGCCTAAATGTAAGAGATGATCGAGGACAAACCTGACATTTCTTCATCGACTTTTAGCCAAGGGTCCTCCAATGCCGTATTTGCATCGACCTGTTTGGACATGAGCCTGGAAATAAACTGCTGGGCAGAAGGTGACCGAGTGAAGGTTGCAAATTTGTCGCCAAGGAGTTTCCCAAGCTGATACATGTCGGACTTGGGCGTATAGTGCGAGTTCTCCAACATGTCCCTGCTCCAGTCCGTCAGGTAGTGGAACGAGGGATGCACGAAGAAAGGAGATTCTGCAACTGTCTCCAAATCGATGAGCATGAACTGCCCATGTGTAATCTCCACTATATTTGGAAGTCGAACATCCCTGTGAACAAAGCCCTTCTCATGGAGGACTTTCAAGGCGTTGCACACACTCTTGGCCAACATCTTGGTATCCTCCTCAGACCTGATCCTAGGAGAGTATCCAAGAGGACCAATTGTAACCTTGTAGCTATCTCCTCCTCGTCCTAACTCGGGCTCTTCAATTACCATCGGAAGATACGGGCTCCCTTTCACATCATTGTAGGCTCGATTAACGACATTAAAATCAGTTGCAGTAGCTTCGCAGTAACTTTTAAAATTCTTTATCTTCTTACGGACACTGTCATTCAAGAAGTAGATGGTGCAATCTCCCTGCACAAGCGACGAAAACATCGCATGGCGCCCTGGAATGGGAGGGATTTTCTCCGCCATTTTCCTCACTAAAGTAAAGGCGTTGAAAATACTCAGGATCAACAAGATTCGGTTGGGTATCTTTGCCAGGTCAAGAAGTGGTTCAATACGTACCAGAGACCTATCCTTTCCAATAAAAACCCATTGAAATTTGGTACCGGCTGCTATATACCCCAAAATGAACCGCAGGTCTCCATAAAATCTTGGGTTAAGTGGCTGCATTTTAAGAGAAATGCCGTTTTCCGCTTCTGACAAGTCGGATAGCTTGTCTTCACCGACAAGAAATGTGCACTGAGACATTACACCGAGCGTATCAGGCCTCTTGCGTGATAGTGTTGCATTGGATTTCGACAGTGATAGCTTTTCACTTTTATTGAAAGTCAAATCGAGGGTAGCACCGTCCAAGCTATACTCATTACAAGCGTTGAAAAACCTCCTTAAGTAGCCTTGAACTGTATATGAAACATCCATCTCCGATTTTGGAGCGATAGTTGCTTCCTCCAAGGTGCTGGACAAGGACATGGATAACGTCGAAACATCTGTCACGCGTAAAAACTCCTCTGCGAACTTAGGAAACCGGTTTCTGATTCGAAGGTAGGTTTTATTTACAACAGGAAGCTGCCCGTGCTGTTCCCCGTGCCACGAAGGAAACAGCACCCGTGCTAGCCCAACTCCATCTTGTGGGAGCTCAATCACAGGTGGGAGCAACAACCCCTCGAGCAATTCCGCGGAATGATCAATGGAATCTGGTAATAAAGCAACGCAGATGGAACTCAAAAACTGGTCAGGAACTTGAGAAGAAGCGAAACATTTCAGAGACAACCAATCACCAGCCAAATTCGTCTAGTACTGGAGCTCCTTACAGACTGAAACCACCAAACAAGACCATCGTCGAACAAGAGGGAACTGAATTAATGAAAGGTCTCCGTTGAAGGAAATTAAAATGGAAAACACAATCCAGAACACCTAACAGAGGGCCCGCTACGGAACAATCGAGGTCAATGAAGTTAACTATGCGAACCGTAATTCCATAACAAGGACAATAACCTTCGCCCAAGCATCCAGCAGCCCCCGGAAACATAAAAAGACAATGAAGATGAGGAGATGGGCGAGTGATAGAATTGACCTCGTTCTTGCAGGATTTGCACCCTAATTTGCGCTTTCTCATCTCGGAGTTGCGCTTTCTCATCTCGGAGTTGGGCTTCTTTGTTTCGAAGTTGCGCTTTCTCATCTCGGAGTTGCGCTTCTTTGTGTCGGAGATGTTTCTTCTCCTCATCATCACGGCATCCGTCGATCTGGACTTCAACTCTGTCTATCTTCTGTTCCACTCTTCTTATCTGGTCCTCCACACTTCGTATCAGCTCTTCCAAATTTTCACCACCGTCACCCATTCTCCTCCACGACCCAATTCAGTAGGGAACCCACAAGAAGAGCCCGATCCGAGGAACACGACCCTTCAAACCCCTGGACGATGATCGCTCCACGCTACTCTCACAACACAACTTCTCATCACCGTTCCGGACCAGCTTCAAGTAGCCCCGCACCAGCATCGATGTGCAGAAAACTTATCCATATCAACGTCCAGAGTGTTGATCGGCATCGATGTCCAGCAACTCACGCCCCTCGTGAGAAAGAAGTAGATGAGTTGAGGGAAAGGAGACGAAACAAACCCTAGATCGAAACCTCGAGGAGCACCCCCATACCCAGATCGAAACTGTCCAGTACCCAAGGCAAACGAACCCTAACCACGTCCAAACTATCACTTTACCAAACTAGTCGTAGGATAGGTGTCGAATTTTGGAAGCACCAGCTTCAGCGGATGGAGTAGAAGTTTGGCACGATAGAAAAACCTAGCCTCCTGTTTTAACCCATTAAGGTCACAGGACGTCTGAGCTTTTGAAGATTTGTGAATTTTCATTAAAAAATGCAACTTGTGCAGAAAAACTTCCTCTCTGGACTTTAATGTAAGGAAGGCAAAACGAAAGTATATTGTGAACTTCAATTTCGTTAGTTTGTTTTCTTATCAAAGAATAACTTACTTCACTACAACATTTGAGTGAAATGGTTAAAAGTTGGCACATTGTAATATTAGGGTATATTTTATCCAAATTAGCTAATATATTACAGTATTCCAATCCAATTGCTAATCGTATTGTACAATTTCAACTTTTGTTACTTGATTTGAAAAATTTTGATTTTGATTTTATAAAATCAAGTTTAGGTAAATTTATTGATAGAGATTCAGTAAGTATCATAGATGATGGTACTTTATTAAGTGTATTTGAATTTAAAATAGAAATCGAAATTAAATTTTTTGGTGCTTTTGGTAATATTCTTTTTTTTATATCATCAATATTAGATTTAAATATTTTTTTAGATAATGGTTTAGTAATAATTCATATATCTACTTGATTTATAACTATATTTGTCATATAATTAACATCTTTTGGTATTTCATTGATCTCCATAATTTAAACTTTCTTTTTTTTCACCCAATCTCTTCCTAAAGGGAAAAAAAATAAGGATTGATGCCATATATTCTTTTGCTATATGATTGTATTGATGATACCTTCTACTATAAAGTATATAATCTTCTTGTTTTTATGGATTTGGGCATTTAGTGAAATAATGGCTTGATTCTCTACATTAAAAATAAACCATATATATATATATATATATATATATATATATATTTCTTTATAATTATCTACATTTATTGATTTTGAAGGATTACTAGATAGTTTATTCTAAATTGAAGGATTATTGTAAGTGTCATTCTATCTAAATCTTCTATTATTGGATTTATAAGGTGGCTTGTATTTGGCTTGATCAATGGTTTTTTATTTGGATTAATAATCTATGGTCTAATGCCATTATTTATTTGATTTATATTTCTACCATGTAACTTCTAACATTGTTCAACATCATATCTTTCTGTACAGTAAATACATCTAAAATCTTGATTTGGTGGTGAAGGACATTAATTAATCCGAAGGCCATGTCCTGTACTATTAATACACCAAACATTACATCTAGTTTTTATAGGTGGTGGTCTTTTATTTTTATAAGTAACCATATTTACTTTTAACTCCATAAAATATTTAGCTAAATTTAATACGATCTCTTTAGTTTTATTTATTAATGGAGCTACTTCAATTGTAATTATTTAAGAATTATTAATAGATTCTACAATTGGTCTCAATCTAAGTTGATTTGGTGCCAAACTAATTCAAGTTTGAGGTTTCATACTAGGATATGTAGAAAGTTCAACATATGGTGTATAATCTTCATTTACTCAAGCTTTCTTTCATGATTTAGTAGTTTGATATATACTTACCAAACCTTAAGGTCTTCTTTCTTTTCACTTCAGATAGATGTAATCCATGAATAAAAATATTTGTTAAAAATGAGTCATGTATATTATGATTAGTCGATCTCATTAAGAGATCTTCCATCCTTCCATAAAAAGAATCAAGACATCCTTCTAATTTTATTTTTATATTTTTTAATTGTTCTCTCAAACTTTCAATAAATCTCAATAGACAATATTAAGTTGTGAAGATAACACTCATTGCTTTCCATATGTTAAATACAATTTACCTTTCCAGCTATGAAATATCCCTAATATTGACAATTCTTCAATAAATCCCCACTCCCCCACCTCCCTCAAAGTACCTTGGGCGATTTCAATGTGCATCATTGATATCCCAAAGAGGCATGTCGATCATTGTGATGAGCAGGAGATTGATTTGAAGTGCATCCAGGAGCTGGAGAAGAGCAACAAGGTATTCAGGAAGAAGGGAGGCATGGAGGTTAGATTCTCCAATTAGCAAACTGTCGATTGATCCAAGGGCGGTGTCACGGACATACATATAATTACCTATATGAATAGATAAAAGTATGTAAAAGTAGGTTAATTGTGTAATATCTTCTAGAGAAGCTTCTTAGAAGCTTCATAGACGCTGCTTTGACTTTATAGGAGTCTATAGTTGACTTTTAGGTTAGAAACTTGGTCAACAAGTTAGCCATGTGCCACGCATGTTAGAAGCTTAAAGAACAAGCTAACTACGTGGTCCATCCATAGAAAACTTGCCTTGCAAGCAAAGGCATGTGGCCTAGAAAGTCAACATATATTGGAGGTCTTATAGAACATCGCCACGTGGCTTCTAGTTAGATAGTATATATAGAGGCAAGAGTGAAGCCCTCTTCACTCTTGTCAACTCCTTTCTTGCTTCTAGTCTAGTTTCAAGGGTCTCTAGTTTTCTTGTATTTTGGCAATAGCCATTCTAATTTCTTTCTTAATATACATATTTCTATTTAGTCCTATTTCTTTGAGAAAAGTCTCACTTACTCTTTAGCTTTCATCGAGTTCTTGTCCCTGACAGATTGACAAGAGTACACTTACAATATCAGAGCTTTGTCTTTTCTTGATTAAGAGTGGATTACCCCTTTTTCTTGATAAGACATAAGCGCATTAGAAGTTGCGGATTACCCTCTTTTAAACTGATATTGTTCTTAGTATTTTCTTTGTTATCAATTCCTCTCTACTATTTGTTTTGAGCGTTGTTAGACATCTTCTCTTTTCTAAGTGCTACTATGGCAGAGCTTGTTGAAATGAAGAGTGCAATGGCACAGATGCAAGAACAATTGAGGGAGTTAATGCTTGCGATGCATCAACTCAATTTACCACCACAAGGAGCAACAAGAATGGTAGGAAGTGAAGATATAGAGATGATTGGGGCTGCTTCAACATCTGCACCAAACCATGTCCCTTCTCCCAGAATGGAACACCCTTCGAGTGTTAGAGAACCGAGAGTTGCCTTGCCCGAGAAGTTTGATGGTACCAGATCCAAGTTTCGAGGATTCATCAATCAGGTCCAACTAGTGATTGAACTTCAACCCCAGAGCTATCCAACTCCAGGGTCACAAGTAAGATTCATTGGTACACTTCTTTCAGGTTCAGTATTGTCATGGTTTTCATCTTTTCTTGAACGACGAGATCCAATATTGGATAATCTGGAGGCTTTTTTGGCGGAGTTTCGATCCATGTTTGGAGAACATGATGCAATTCGTGTTGCAACCAACAAGATCCGTATTTTGCGACAAGGCAATCGATCAGTAACATTATATGCTTCGCAATTTCGACAACTTGCAACTGATATCAAGTGGGATGATGCCGCACTTGTGAGTCAATTTCTCTACGGATTACAATATGAGGTAAAGAAATTGATGCTTAATTTACCTGATCCTCAAACATTGAGTCAAGCAATTGACTTTGCTGTGAAGTGCGACAATCGACTTTTTGAATTTTGATCCGAGAGTCGCACAAGTAGGCCTCAACGTTACTACAATTCAATGGCAACACCGACGTCTCCTCAACACATACCTTCAGAAGTGGAGGATATGCAAATTGATGCGGTACGTTTCAAACCTCTTACTGAGCAAGAAAAGTCTCGTCGTCGACAAGAAGGATTGTGCTTATATTGTGGAGAACCTAAGCACACTGCTCAACATTGTCCAAAGAAGCGACATAACTACAAAATGAGGAGTACGGCTATCAAAGAAGACAGTATGTCAGAAAACGAGTACGTCCAGCTACAATAGGGACCGTGCGGCTGGAATCTTGTACAACTTCTAATGAAGGTCCTATCCTCTCCTCAGAACCATCTCCTTGTTTTATAATAGATGTGCGTTTAGGACCTAATAATTACAAAGCCTCTGCCTTGATAGATTCAGGAGCCTCAGCTTGTTTCTTAGATGAAGAATTTGCTAGATGTCATAGAATATCATTAATACAAAAAACTAAACCTGTACACGTAGAAGTCATAGATGGTCGTCCGTTGTCTTCTGGAGATGTAACTCACGAAACACTTCCTGTAGATGTAGTAATAAATGGTCATAGTAGTTGCATAATTTTTAATATAATTAGGTCTCCCTCTAATCCAGTAATTTTAGGCTTATCATGGTTAGAAAAGTATAATCCTCGAATAGATTGGATTTCTCGTAAACTTGATTTTCCTCGGAGCATTAGTAACAGTTCTATTAATCAAGTAAAAAATCATGAGTCTAGTATAGTAAAACCCGCACTTATAGGTGCAAAAGCATTTATACACGCAGCAGAAGAAGGATCAACTTTTGCTATTTATGCTGCACCTATTTCTGAAAGCGTAAAGACTTCAAGTGGCATTCCAAGTCAATATCAGGATTATCAAGACGTTTTTGAGAAAAAGAATGCAGATATTCTTCCTGAGCATCGCCCATACGATTGTTCAATCGATCTCAAGGAAGGAACTCAGCCACCATTTGGACCAATTTACAGTTTATCGCAAGATGAGTTGGTTGAACTCAAGACATATATTGACGAGAATTTAGCGAAGAATTTCATACGCCATTCAAAATCTCCAGCAGGAGCTCCAATTTTATTCGTAAAGAAAAAAGATGGATCTTTACGAATGTGTGTTGACTATCGAGGACTCAACAAGATCACAATCAAGAACAGGTATCCATTACCTTTGATATCAGGACTCCTTGACCAGTTAAATCAAGCTAAGATCTATACAAAAATAGATCTAAGAGGAGCATATAATCTAGTACGGATCAAAGAAGGAGATGAATGGAAGATTGCGTTTCGAACCAGGTACGGGCATTTTGAATATAATGTCATGCCTTTTGGACTCACGAATGCACCAGCTGCTTTTCAACATCTCATGAATGATGTATTTCGTGAATTCTTAGACAATTTTGTCGTCTGCTACCTAGACGATATCCTGATTTATTCTAAGAATGTTGAAGAACATGAAATACATGTTCGTCAAGTATTACAAAAACTCAGAGATGCAGGATTGTACGCCAAGATGGAAAAGTGTGTATTTCACACTACTCAAGTTGACTTTTTAGGATACATCATTTCAAATGATGGTCTTATGATGGATTCTAAGAAAGTCCAAACAATCATGGATTGGAAGATTCCAAAGACTGTGAGAGATGTCCAATGTTTCTTGAGATTTGCCAATTACTATCGGATCTTCATCAAAGACTTCTCACGAGTTGCAGCTCCACTTACACGCTTGACTAGTAAAGATAAATTCCAATGGAATCAAGAAGCGGAAGCAGCATTTGAAGCCTTGAAGACATCGTTTGTCTCTGCACCAGTCTTATATCGTGTTGATTTTTCCAAGGCATTTTTTATGGAAACAGACGCATCGGATTTTGCCTTGGGTGCAGTTTTATCACAAATGGGAACAGATGACAAACTTCATCCGATAGCTTTTCATTCAAGAAAATTCTCACCAGCCGAGATCAATTATGAGATCCACGATAAAGAACTTCTTGCAATCGTGGATTCCTTTCAAGAATGGCGTCATTATCTAGAAGGTGCTTCTAGTCCAGTCACTGTGTATACAGATCACAAGAACCTCGAGTATTTCATGTCAGCACGCGTGTTGAATCGTCGTCAAGCTCGTTGGAGTATGTCTTTGTCAAGATTCGACTTCATTATCACTTATCGGCCAGGAAAACAACAAGGTTTGTCCGATGCCCTGTCTAGACGTTCTTATTTTGCACCAAAAGAAGGAGATGCAGCTTTTGAGCAACAAAGAACGGTCCTCTTGAAACCGGAGCAATTTCATCTCCGAGCAGTGAAATCAACATTGACTGTTGATTAAACTTTTCTCAAGCAAATCCAGTCCAGTATGTCCTCAGACCCTCTTGTTTATGATATCGAGAATAATTCTTCCAAGTCTCATGATTCTTCTAAGTTCGAGTTCAAGAATAATCTATTATATTTTGAAGGACGCCTATATGTTCCAGAAGGAAAAGCACGTTTGCGTGTTCTTCAAGCACGTCATGACTTTCCAGCAGCAGGGCACTTTGGATATAATAAGACTCTGGAACTCATATCAAGAGATTTTTGGTGGCCACAAATGTGGAAGTCAGTCAAAGACTTTGTACAATCATGTGATATTTGTTCAAGATCAAAAATTCCTCGACATCGACCTTACGGACTTCTTCAGCCATTACCTATACCAGAACAACCATGGTCTTCTGTTTCTATGGATTTCATCACAGATCTTCCAAACTCAAGATCTTATGATTCTATATTTGTGATAGTAGATCGTTTCACCAAGATGGCACATTTTATGCCATGTACAAAATCTATCACAGGTGAAGAAACAGCTAAGCTTTTCATTGATAATATCTATCGCTATCATGGATTACCTAAAGATATCATATCGGATAGGGGAACTCAATTTGTGTCGAGATTCTGGAGGACTCTTTTCAAGATTTTAAAAGTGGACATAAAGCTATCTTCAGCTTTCCATCCTCAAACTGATGGACAAACAGAGCGCGTAAACCAAGTCTTGGAACAGTATTTAAGGTGTACCATCAACTACCAACAAGATGATTGGACAAACCTTCTGCCATTGGCAGAGTTTGCTTATAATAATACGGTACATTCCTCCACGCAACAAACACCTTTCTTTGCCAATTATGGCTATCATCCACGACTTGATACTTTTGATTTTTCAAAAGTTGATAATCCTGCAGCAGAAGATATGGCAAATCGGTTGTCAGAGTTACATGCAATAATGAAGGCGCAGTTGAAGAAAGCTCAAGAACGACAAAAGATAAATGCAGATGTATATCGTAAAGAGCAACCACAACTCAACGTGGGTGATAAGGTATGGCTACTTCGTCGCAATATCAAGACCACTCGACCTTGTGACAAATTGGACTATCGTAGGCTTGATCCCTTTTCTGTTTCTGAACAGATCAACCCAGTTGCATATCGGTTACATCTACCGGAGTCAATGAAGATCCATCCTGTATTCCACGTGTCTCTTCTTGAACCATATAAGACAGTGGATATACAAGGAAGAAGACAAATGCCACCGCCTCCTATAGAAGTAGATAATAATGAAGAATTTGAGGTGGAAGAGATATTAGACTCAAGGCGGCGCCGAAATAAGCTGGAATATCTTGTTCATTGGTGCGGATATGATATTAGTGAGCGCACATGGGAGCCATCCAGGAATCTAGCAAATGCATCAGCTAAAGTCAAAGTTTTTCATCAACGACATCCATCAAAACCAAGATGAAAACCTCTCTTATAAAAGAGACAAGATTGAGGCAAGATAACATTCAATTTCCTATCCTTGTTTGTAACTTCTTTGCATTTTGTGATGCTAATTAGATGGAGAGCCAACAACCAG
Source organism: Physcomitrium patens (assembly GCF_059467195.1). Classification (NCBI taxonomy): domain Eukaryota; kingdom Viridiplantae; phylum Streptophyta; class Bryopsida; order Funariales; family Funariaceae; genus Physcomitrium; species Physcomitrium patens. The sequence continues at coordinate 122,072 of NC_143414.1, forward strand.
CGGATTCAACTCAAGAACCTTCGTTTGCTGACTTACCAGATGAGACATTGCGATTGTCACAACCTTCAAGATGACGCAACCGAAATGAAGACCCTCAAGAACGACATGTTCTTCCTCGAATAGATGGTGAGATACAACGCGTTTGGTATCACGACCTTGGAAGAGATTCTCGATGTTTGGTGATATTATTGGAGATAGAAACGACTCTTGATGGTGTTTCAAATGTATTATTTGAAGGAAGTTATGAAGGCCTCAACAGTGATCAAATAACAGGGTGGTCTTCTCGCCCTGCAATGGGACACTATCGATGGCTAAGAGGACCCATCAACTATCTTCGAAGAGAACAAAGATCAGAGTATGTAGCAAATACAATTCGCCGCATATTAGATTTTCTCAATATATAATCACCGCTCCTAGTGGAACTCGTCCCTAGAAGGGCGGGTAATGTCACGGACATACATATAATTACCTATATGAATAGATAAAAGTATGTAAAAGTAGGTTAATTGTGTAATATCTTCTAGAGAAGCTTCTTAGAAGCTTCATAGACGCTGCTTTGACTTTATAGGAGTCTATAGTTGACTTTTAGGTTAGAAACTTGATCAACAAGTTAGCCATGTGCCACGCATGTTAGAAGCTTAAAGAACAAGCTAACTACGTGGTCCATCCATAGAAAACTTGCCTTGCAAGCAAAGGCATGTGGCCTAGAAAGTCAACATATATTGGAGGTCTTATAGAACATCGCCACGTGGCTTCTAGTTAGATAGTATATATAGAGGCAAGAGTGAAGCCCTCTTCACTCTTGTCAACTCCTTTCTTGCTTCTAGTCTAGTTTCAAGGGTCTCTAGTTTTCTTGTATTTTGGCAATAGCCATTCTAATTTCTTTCTTAATATACATATTTCTATTTAGTCCTATTTCTTTGAGAAAAGTCTCACTTACTCTTTAGCTTTCATCGAGTTCTTGTCCTTGACAGGCGGATAGAAGTCCCTCACTAGCATCAAAATCATGGTTGCCCCGGTATTGGTGGATCTTCAATTAATCCTCACACACACTCTCTCTCTCTCTCCTTTCTTCCTCTCTTCTAATAGCTTGCGCCATCCTAATCTGCATCGTTAATATTTTCAAGAGACATGTTGGCAGTCGTGAAGAACATGGAATTATTATGAAGAACAACATGGAATTAGAGAAGGGCACTGGAAATGGGAGAGGGTTGGCATTTGGAGTCCAAATTAGTGTATTATAGAGGAAGAAAGGTGCAAGCAAAAGTTGGAGTCAAATATCAACAATTAAGGTATGTTTCTTTCAACACTATATACAAATCTCACATCCTAATAAAGCTGAAATTTAGAACTTTAATTAGAGTTTCTAAACCCTAAATTCTCATAAATTAAAAATATAACTTTGAAAAACAAAAGTAATTGTATAGGTCTTTGGAACAATATATGCTTTGACAAATTTTCAAAATCGACAAAACTATCATAAATTGAGAGATATTTAGGATCAAAAACCTATATGACACCCTTATAATCCTAAACCCTAAATCTGGTCCACAGCAAGTGGTACAAGCTAGGGGGCTGGGCACACACGTACAATTATCGATGGTGTCAGTACATTAGTGGCATTTGGATCGTTTGAACTTGATACCAACGTTGTCGATACTAAGCGCGAGAGAGCATTGGAGGCTATACTCGGAGATGCAACAGGGATTGGCACTGACGTTACCAAAGGGAGTGTGCTCAAAAGCCGATGATGGAGATTCGACGTGCACGTTTGACATTGACTATGTAGTGGCTGCAGCAACAGTACATGACGGCTCCATTGCCGTTGCCTCAGTGCTCATAGCGCGTACCCGAGATGCCGATGAAGGTATCCAAATGGTGGGATCAAAACGAGCAATGGCAGGTGGAAGAGAACGAGGATAGTTTCGTGTTGTAACACGACTATATTGTAAAAATATAATAAAAAAAAAAAATTAATTATTATCTAATCATCTTGATTCAATAATAATTTAAGACATTTAAACATGGCTTTATAAAAAGCCTCTTAATTTATTTTCTTCTCTTAATAGCTAATAGATAAGAATTAGTTAGTAATTTTACCTTCTAGGCTGTAGTAACTCTTTTACTGCCTTAGAAAGGCCAAAAATGGTAAAAATAGGATAGAGAAGGTAAATTACTAGTATGGTTGATACTAAAGTTAAGTTGAGGGTAGGGTTGGGCTATACAACCCATAAGATAGGTTAGATTGATACCCAGGGGTCGGCCGTTTGTAAGACAAGGTCGAAATCAGACCCCTGGCTATTAAAACGGCCGCCTAGGGCAAAATATGGGGGCATTTGGAGATTGAGATTTTGGATCGGAGAGCTAGCTTCAAGCTCTATGCAAAGGTGTAAGACTTAGTTTCATAGGGTTTGGAAGGACTTTGCAATTGTTGTTCAAAGTTAGTGTTTATATTGGTAATTTGGATTTTTTGCAATAAAGTTAGGGCTAGTACTCTTGACTGTTTTGTGCAATTAGAGAAGCATCTGTATTTAAAATTTTAGAGGTGTCTAGATGGTTGAATATGCCAAGTGCATGCAAAATTTTGTATTAATCTAATGGTACGGATAGAGGATATTTGATCATTAGTGCAAAGAAGTATCAAAAATTGGCAGATTGGGGTTATTTAGGGTTTTTGCAATATCTAGAGATCTACTAGCTGGAATAAGGTGAATTTTAGCATAGTAAGTCAAAGACTTAAAGGCAGAGTTGCACACAAAGTTTCAATGAGAATTAACAATTGAAGAAGGAGAAATTGCAATTCAAAGTTTGTCATCAACTTTCTAAGTGGTGGTCAATGGACATTAGTGTGGATTTATAGTGTTTTCTTGCAATTTGTAAGTTGAATTGGATTGAAACTTCTTAAGCATTTAGAAGACTTGCAATGACACTAGTAGTAGAAAATTTACAACAATCGAATGGTCAAATTGAGAATTATAGCTTGTTGAAGCTCGCTATCTAGGGTTAGGGTTTGAAAATTAAAAATTAAAAATTAAAAAAAAAATAATACTAATAAAAAAAATAAAACTAACAAAATAATAAAAGAATTTGTGCTTATACTAGCTTGAAGTTATTAAAAATAGTATTTCTAAGTACTTTGTATTGGAATTATGCTTCTACATTGAAATCCAAAATAGTTTGTATTTAAATGGTTGAAATCCACTAGACTACTTGGATACTTGCAAAACATTGTATTATCTTCCACAGCCAGATGCCCGGTGCATTCTCAAGCAAGATAGCACATAATACGACAACGGAGAGCCGATGGTAGAGCAGGTGGAGAGTAGATAAATCGAGGGCAATGCCAAACCTAGACCAAGTGAATGACCCGTCTGTTGGTGTTTGTTTTGGCTAAGTGGAATTTGGTACGCATTTCAACTCTATACACAATTCTCACATCATAACAAATATGAAAGTCAAATCTTGTATTAGGATCTTCAGATCCTAATTAAGGTTAAAAAACCCTAAATTATAAAAAATAAAACACATATTTTTGAAAAACAAAAATGTTTATAGAGGTCTTTGGGATAGTATAAGCCTTGGCAAAATTTTAGAACGGAAAAAACTGTGATACATTGAGAGATATTTAGGATCAAAAACCTCTAGAATTCTCTTGTAATCCTAAACCCTACACCCTAAAGATCCTAAATCCTAAATTCTAAAGACCCTAAACCCTAAATCCGGTGTGGTTGCAAATCTATCAAAGTTCACATCATTTCTTGTATACAAATCTGCTACAATACATTCTTTGTTTTGCTCTGTCTTACAATATTCTACTAAGTTGTAGTGGTCAGTTTGTTATAGGAATTTTATCTCAAATTCGAAGAAAAATATCCAGTCGTGTTTGAATTATATTGTGGGATTTTAGCACATGGATTCTGAACAATAGAATTTGCATGCTTTGCATTGGAGGGAGATAAGAAGGCAACGTTGGTAAGAAGGGACTTAGACGTTAGATACGATGGTGGAATATTTGGACAAAGAAATCAACAGGGTATATGTCAATGGGACGTCTCATCAGACCCCTACTCCTAAGACAGTAGACGCTGAAGTGGAGTCTAGGAACATATGTATTTTTATTTTTTTGTAGAATAGCTATTTTATTATATTAAGTTTATTGTATTATAATCTTACATATTATATTTAATCCGAATTCTCTTGTTCAAGAACATGAACTGAAAGTAAAATAGTAGAAGTGAAACTAGAAATGGAGAAAATAAAATGAAGAACAATGACAAAAACATCCACTTCTCAACTTCCCAAACGTGCACGAATTGGATGATTCTGTTTATCTAGCACATATAAATACAAATCCGATGCTAATACATACACGATAGTTACTATACATACAAATATGTATCAATATGCACAAACAAATATGTATCAATATGCACACACAAATATGTCACCAAGAGCTCCGTATACGTACACATTAATTACGATACCCTGTGAATACCAACAATTTTTCCAGTCAATTCCTTCGCACATGATGCAAAAGCACATCTCCACCAAGCTTGCTTGTTTTGTTGCTGCCACATGTTGACTCAACAGTGTTGCCATTGGAATAAGGTTGGATCATGCAGAATTTGTCCAGAACTTAGCAATCGTTTTTCGATTTGTATAGCTTCACATTGGAACTGTTCTCTGTTTTTGTTGAATCAGTGTTGTAGTTTGACACAATTGCAATCGCTGGTGGAAGAGCATGTATGCTGAATATTCATCAGACTAGCGTAGTTAGATCGATAAGAGATAGAGATGAATCTTGCACAATGTAAGACACTCCACAATCCGCAGTCCTGCCGAGACTTGGGATGTAGACATTTGAAGGTAATTGCAAGGCATTCATCATCGAAGATTCCATATAGATCAAGAGCCGAATTGTAGTCTGGTGGTAACTCTGTTCCTCCATTTGGCAATAAGTTGCACAACAACTTTCTTGATCATCACGCATAGAAAATTGTGTCTACTGCATTGTCACAAAATCGGCTCCGACTACCGTTGTCATTTCAACCTATCATAACCTTTTTCGTCTTTTCTTAAGTTTTTTCGATTTGGAGGAGACGAGGAGTCTAGAGAGCCTTCTTAGATTCTGCGATCGATAGATTTTCAAGAGCATGGAGATGCAACAAAGATCTTTCTCGAAGATACCCCATCTATCCGGGAGGGTCATTTGACCCCTTAGATTTGGCTGACGACCCCAACACCTTGGCGGAGCTGAAGGTGAAGGAGATTAAGAACGGGTGATGTTCTCGATGTTTGGATTCTTCGTGCAGGCAATTGTAACTGGAAAGGAGCCATTGGAGAACTTAAACGACCACTTGGTCGGCTCGGTGGCCAACAACGCATGGGCGTATGCCACCAACTTCACCTCCAGAAACTAGGATGGCGCGATAGAATCGATTTATTTTTCTGTGAGCTGTGAGAGTCTGTAACTTAGACGGAACCACCAGTTGGGTTGGCAGCATTCGCACAGTAGTACATTGGGAGAGTGTGAATGAGTAAATTATAGATGTGTTCTTGTAATTGGGAATTGCAACTGGGCGAAGGGATGTGGAGGCAGGTGTAGATTTGGGCATGGAATGGTTCCGTACCCAAACGGGTGTGTGTTGGTTTCAGCTGATATAGATAGTAGCGCCATGTCTTGCAAAATCGATGTGATGGGGGCGTGGTTGAATGGATGATGGTCGTATTTGCGATATTTGTATTCTGCAGGGGAGGCGTGAATAGCAGAATGAGGTGATGGGGAGTGATTTCGTGGAGTGGTTTCGTAGAGTGAACGACGGTGTGAGCCGAAACTGAGAATGTGAGGGTGGATTGGGGGGGATTTATTCGAGCTGCATGTGATTAGTGCGGTGTGCATGTGATTTATACGACGGGGGAGAAGGTCGACGGAAGAGGTTTGTGATCCTGATCTCCTCCCTTGATCCCTGTGTCCTGATTTAGTATAGCTTTCCACCATTGTCCACATGCTTACAAGCATTTTTTGTTTTCAGGTCCCAAGGTATTTGGTGCATACAGATGGAGATTACCATCGAGCTGTGCACATCTAGTTGTTCGTAGAGAGCATGCAAGAATCGGTGTTGCAAAAAAAGGTGGATTGCAGGGATTTGTGGCCAAGCTTGTGGGGTATTTCTAGTGTTGGCCACATCTCTGCTGGAGACACTTCGCTCCTCACTGCCAGGTGATAGTTGCAAAATTTCCATGTTACTGTTGAATGATCTCAAATCCCTTGATGTGCAAGTTACAGTAAGTTTGAGATTTATTTCGTCCTTAGCTACAAAATTGGTATGCATAGAGAGACTCAAATGTGAGTTGAAGTTGTTCAAATCTGAAACTCAGATCCCTAATTAGGGTCTTTAAACTCTAATTAGGGTTTATAAGCCCTAAATTACGAAAAATAAAACACATATTTTTGAAAAACAAAAACATTTATAGAGGTCTTTGGAACAATATAAGCCTTGGCAAAATTTTAGAATGGAAAAAACTATGATAAATTGAGAGATATTTAGGATCAAAAACCTCTAGGACACTCTTGTAATCTTAAACCCTAAACCCTCAATTCTAAAACCTTACATGCATTCACTTTTATTCTAAAACATATTCTCATATGTTTAAAAATGTAAAATCACAACTCATGCCTTATTTTTTTAATCATACAACCTAGACTCTAAAATTTCAATCTCATAACATGTACACTAGGATTGTAATTTTAAACCCCAACATTGTATTGTGATAATATATGTTTGAAATATGAAACTTATTTTTATCAATTCGTTCTATTTGTTATATTTTATATTACATTGTGCTACATCAGCACCAAATAGATCACAATTAGATTGAAAATTTAACTTCTAAAATGTAAATATTGTAATTTTATTTTTTAATGCCATGTGGACTGTGCCATGTCTGCAAGATGCCACGTTGGATGACAATGCAAGGTATGCAATAAATTAGAATTTAACCTCTAATCTTATACATTTTTAACATTTCCAAATTATATATATTTTTTGAAATGCCACGTGGACTATACCACGTCAACACGATGCCTGCCACGTCACATGACAATGCTAGGTGGACTGCAAGGGCTCATAGTTTCAAGGGCAGTAGTCTTCAATAGTCATCTAATTTTTGGATGAAAAATCATTGTCATCATGAGACCAACGTGCAATCCATGGAATTGGATGAAAGTTAATCGATGCAACTGGGGCAAGGCCACTAACGGACTTATCCTAGAGAAAGCCGCGCGGCGCAAGAAGCTTACTGGGTATTTTGGGCCAGATCCAGATCAGGAATATTAGAAGGCTGTTGCGGGGGGGGTAACACAGTAGTGCAGGGTGAGCGGCAGTTGACAAGAATCAAAGGTAGGTTGACGCTTCTGTGAGAGGCAGCTGCGAGATTACACCGAGAGAGAGCCATACCCGAGGTCTTTGTGTCGGGCGGCGGAGGTTGTCATCGTGTCCACAGAAAGGAAGCCACATGCATGCAACCGACATGTGATCGGAGTAGGATCTGTCGCTTACCAGTGAATGGCCACATTCGATGGCGAACTTGAGGTAGTGATGCGAAGGTTGTGACTTTACGAGAAGGCAAAATAGATTGCAACAACCAATGCGGATCTGACGTGGCTGAACAATAGTGATGCTGGAGAGACAGTGCAGACGGTGATGAGCAAGTCTTTAAACAAGCACAACACGTCGTACTTTGAGGCGCGGCTGTTGGAAGAGGGTCCACTGTGGACAGAAGTCAGACCGAGCACTAGATCGAAAAGAGTGCGAGATTGGGCCAAGACAGTAGGTGCGGTCTTGGGTGGCGAAGCCCGAGATAGGAAGGAGAGCCTGCTGTTTAGGCTAGCAGTATAATAGGAATCTGGATCTCAAATTGGAAGCGAGCTTCGAAGGACCACATTGCTGCAAAAAGAAGCGTTGTAGTGTATATGGTGTGGCGTGGTCCAACAATGTGCTAAGTGAAGAGTGAGTAGATGAGAGATGAGTGGATTTATCAAGCAAAGGATATTGCAGATGCAGTGCTAGCAATTGTGGGGAGAGATCCAAAACAGATCTAATGTGGTCGCAAAGTTAGCAGGTTGAAATGGTAGCAATATTGTAGCAGTATTGTGTTGCGAGCCAGAGGAGAAGTTGTGCATGCTAAGCAGAGTTTGGTGATGGAGCAAGAGCTAGCCAAAGAATGCCCAGTTTGAGCTATTTCGAGCAAAGGCCTGTTTGTCGTGTGATTGATTGCCCCTGGTCGTCTGTTTGTTTGGTTGTCCTTTCTCGCTCCAGCATCTCTGGTCGTCTCCCTCCTCCCCCACCAAGGAAACTTATTATTCAGGTACGGGGCTTGTAATCTATGTCATCTCGTTGTTGTTATGTCATCCTTCTTTGCATGTTTATGGGATCGAAAATTGTGAGGATCGAGATTGGTTTTTTCCTGTATTTTTTTAGCGAGGAATTGACTATTTGGGGAGTGCAGCATCGTGTGATTGTGAGTCGGTGAAAGGACAGTCACGTGTGATTCTGGTGAGTGTTGAGGTAGAGATGGACACGTAGCGGTGGTTTTATTTTTTGTATTCGTTTTCCTAGAGATCGGCATTGTGTGGAACCGCATAAGGACGGTCTTTCTGCTTATGTAGCTATGTTGGTAGCACGACGTGGTCCAGTTTGTGCAATCGGTATGACAGTCGAGGGTATGCAAGGTAGAATGGTGTACGTAATTGGATCTGTGTCCCGAGATATGAGTAGGGATCTGTGAGCAAGGTGGTAGCTAGATGTTTGGAGGCAACATATCGTGTCTCTGGTATTATCAGTTAGTCCATGTCCGGGCGTGATCCCGTATCACTTTGACATGCATTATCTTGTAGCTTTGAAAATTCTGCGGCTGTCCTCGCGATGCCAGGTTTGCTAATCACGTCGTGCTGGCCAGTTGTCCGGTTTGGAGAACGTATCCAACCAAAGTTAAAAAGAAAAAAATTGTGGAAAAACAAGCCTGTCCTTACGGTCATCTTCTTCCACGGCCTACAAATCCGAGATGGGAACAAAGCGTAGAAGATGACGTGGAGCCAATATCATAGCATGGGAGGAAGTAAGCTCATGTGTTGGCCCAGAGAATGGCTGCCTCGAGATCTAAGAGAGAAGAAGGTGGTCGTGTACTCCCTCTCATATGATGCTGATACCGTCTAGTGGAAGGTAGGAGCAATGCTGAAGACGTGCAAGAGATTGACAAAGTCCTCGTCCAAAAATTGATCACCTGTTACGTACTTATTGAGTTCTAGTACCGATCTCTGAAAATAATTTAGCTTTGAGCAATTCGAAACTAAATATTGACAAATGATGTCACCAACTTGGTCCATGGCTGAAACGGTCACATTTGTCTGCAGTAAGGAATGAGGATTGGAGCAGATAAAATCTATCGAACTTGTGGTGCACAATTTCAGAGGTTTGGTTCTAAAGAGCTTGATTGTTTGACGATAAAGGGGGATACGAAGGCGTGCAGCCATGGCTTCACCAAGGTCTGCTACAACAGGTGGACTTGGGTTTTGCAATGCAGGACAATCTCGTGGCGTGCAGATGACAGGTCGCACAAACTCGGACAACCAAAATGGTGCGGGAGGAATCATCACCATGCGAGAAGGACGTCCAGAGGAAGATTTAACAATCTTTTGCGTGACATGAGTGAGATGGAGGGTGCCACAGACAACGAACTGGGATCCGATCACTTATACACTGTCCAAATCCCTGCCACACCAGACCACCCAATGTCGGGAGATCGACCGGTCCCCGGAAAGGGCAAGCAGCTTGGTGGTGTACGCGGTCCTACTTGCGCCGTCATCAATTGTGACGGGAAGGCGATGCGCGACGAGCGCGGAGAAGACATGACACCTTGTGATTGCAACTTCAAGATCTGCCGCGACTGCTACATCGATGCCCTCAACGGGTCTGGGAAATGCCCTGGTTGTAAAGACGACTACACTGCGTCTGACGAGCCAGGTTTAGGGTTTAGGGTTTAGGGGAGGAGAAAGAGACCCAACAAATCATGGGCGGAGAGGCGGAAGGGAACGAGCGCAGGAGGGCGTTTGTCGTGGATTGCAGTGCATGCATGCGCCCAACAAGAGGAGTGATTGCAGTAGTGTAAGGAGGAGAGAGGTGCGGCATGGTGCTATTCCACGCACCATGGATGGAGAGTCGGATTGAAAGGGCCGTTGTAGGGCGTTTATCCTAGATCGTGGTGCACGCATGGGCCCCGTGCGATGAATGACTGCTGTGGTCTGAAGAGGGAAGAGGTGCGGCATGGCTTTATTCCACGCCAATTCGACCAGGTTGCTCATCTAATGTGGCCGGTTCGAAACCTGGTTGCCATTAGAAATGGCAAGCCGCAATCAGGGGTCACACTCGCAACCATTTTTTTCCTTCTCTACGGCCGGCTTCTCTTCCTCTACGATTGCTGGTCCTGCCTCTAATCGTTTTTCTTTTCCTCTGTCCCGCGCGTCTCTTCTTCTTCGCTTGCTGGCGCTGCTCCTTTGTTTCACGCGTCTCCCTTTTCTTGCAGTGCTCTCAATCAACGCTCGTAACATCTTTGTCTGTGCTGGTCTCCTCCATGTCCGCGCTCCAGTCCCCCTTTGTGTGCGCTGCTCCCTTCCCTATTTTGGGTTCAGGGTTGCATGTGATGTAGGTGGAACAATTGCACAAGATTTTTAAATTGTGGGATTCTCCATCCGAGGAGTTTCAAGTCAAAATTGCCGCATGCGACGATATTCAAGCATCAACAACCATATAAGCGATGTCCTAATGAGGTGTTTAAAGAATTTCCAGTATCTTCTCTTACTTTGCTGGACACTCTTTTGGCCATCGAACCTGCGGATTGTGGAAGCGCTACTCGAGCTTTAGCCAGCGAGGTGAGAAAGTGCTGCGGTTTTGAAATTGTGGTGCATGCATTGTGGAGGAAGTTGGTGTGGTTGATGCCAGGAAGTAGTGGAGGCATGTGTTAGAGGGCATGAAGCATTATTGCTAATAATGGTTTGGGTAAGCTTACTCACGAACTGTGCGCTTGGTATTGGTGTGCAGTTCTTCACGACGAAGCCTCTTGCTTGTGACCAAGTTTATTTCCCGTGCTACACCCCTCAACGATGCAACTGGTTCATTTTGCAGTTTGCGTCATGGATAATCGACGTGCTATTTTTCAGCATAGAGTGAACTCCAGAATAAAATTCGAGAGATCTCTTGGCTTTAGTGGCCATGGATTGAGAGGCTACATGGGCAGCGACTGTTTTTCATAATTGCGTACCTCTTTTTCACACTTTGGAAGTCTGTCTTTCTTGTAGTTGGTTGTCGACCTCCTTCATACTGTTCGGCCCGCTTCATATCTTGCTTCATATCTTGCGTTGGTCAAAAAAGAGTTGATGCAAATTATTTTTTTTATTGCAGCTTACGGAACACACTCTGCGTGCGTTTCAAAAGTGAGGTTGTTGCGTGTGCACTAATTTATGCTGCGGCTTCCAGGCATGAACTCGAAGTCTCTGACTATCGACAATTTTCACGTTGCTTGTTTTCCACATCGAACCCTCCGCCACTGTCGCTGTTGCAGACATTACGCGGTGCAGTCAAAGTAGAAAAACGAAGGAAAAAAGCTCTGAAAGCTGCAAGAATTTGTCCAAGGTTGGACATTGCTCGAGGAAATCCTTCATTGTGGATCCGAAGTCAGGTTCCGTGATCGAGCAAGACCAAGGTGACCTGAATCTCCAACATTTGAACGTCAGCCAGAACTCAGCAGGGAGCCTAACACCTGCATGTGAAGAACCGTGTCAATTGCGAGTTTGTCTTGTGGAGCCGATCAAGGACGAGAACTTGGCCATGCTGGTCCAAAACTTTTTCCTTGCCGGTATGGCAACTTACTTCCTAGCCTTCAGCTTGCAATGGCAGATGGCTACTTGTGGTGCTCGCCATCTTCCCACTCCAAGCATTCGCTGCCACATGGATCAAATGTTCTTAATAAGACTTTAGGAGATGTTGTAGCGCCGAGATTTGGGCGAGGATTGACTTGGGACTTTAGGAGATGTTGTAGCGCCGAGATCTAGGCGAGGATTGATTTGAGACTTTGAAAGATGCTGTAGCGCCGAGATCTGGGCGAGGATTGACTGACAAGAGGGGAGAAATTGAATAAAATCGTCCTGTACAATAGTCAGCAAGATTTTTTTAAAAGAGTCTGCCAATGAAGAGGGGTTTCTTATTCGTGGGCAAGTCGCATGCATTGGCTATGGTGTCTCCCAGCTCTGCCTCTGCGGCTCTTACGGAAGATCAACTTCAAAAGCTTACGTAGGCGAATCGCTCTCGTCTTCCAGAAACCAATGTTGTTTGCAACAACAATATAGGAGAACATCCTATACGGATGCAAGATGATCACCGAGCAGGAGGTTCACGCTGCGGCGATGGCGGCCAATGTACACAACTTCATCAGTGCATTGCCTGCCAGAATTGTTTCCGGGTTTGTGGGATTCAGGACAAGCTCTTGTCATCCTGGGAGGTCAAAAAAGGAGAGTATGAGAATCTACTTTCAGAATTCCACAACAAAGACCGAGCTATGCAAGAGCTTGAAGAAGCGCACCAACTTTGAGCTCAGCACACAAGTAGATGTAGAATTTTAGGGGTGGATCCTGGTGGAGTCTTAAACAATTGATACTCTGGAATTTCAAAACCTGAAATTACAAGCCATGTATTGAAGTAGATGCCGGTTTGATAGTCATTTGTTCTAACACAGTTAGGATTGCCAAAATACTAAGGAGCTTTACCCAAAATCTGATCGGGAGGTAACATTCCGTCCTTTTAGCAGGTGACCTCATGCCTGCTAATATTTGTTCAACTTTAATAACAAGGTGCTATTTTCTACCCATAGTGGAACTAGAGTGACACGGGTGATTCTGTTTGCATTGCGCTGAGGATTGCATTCATGATATTTACATTATTTAGTTTTTAGGTTGGTGTTGTTTCAGCTCATCAGCAAAGGTTGATGTAGGAGGTCACAAGTTTGTTGAAGGTAACCTTACTTTCTATTTTAATGCATCTCAATTTCCAAATTGCCTTATCATTGTGTGAACTTCGACTCTAATTCCATAAATACTAGGAACGAAAAACCTCGTTCCTTCTTTCTGGTAACTGTATTCACAATCTTGACCCTCTCAAGGATTATAATCTATTATGTCTGTTCAAATTGTATGTCTGTTCAAAATATAAGTCACAGGCTAACAATGTAGCCCTTGTGGTGATAGCTTAATTGCTTGCTTGCCCTAAACCTTGGCTGCAATAACAGTACACGATGGCACCATTGCTGTTGCATCGGTGCTCATAGAGCGTGCCTAGGACGTCGATGAAGGTGTTCGGATGGTGGGATCAGAAAGAGCGATGGGAGGTGGAGGAAAACGAGGATGGGGAGCGGATGGTGCAGCAGGTGGAGAGTGGGCAAATCGAAGGCCAAGCCGAACCTGGACCACATGAACGACCCATCAGTCGGTGTTTGTTTTGACCAAGAAGAATCCGGTAAGCATTTCAATTCTATACACAATTCTCAAATGATAATAAATATGAAAGTCGAATCCCGAATTAGGCTCTTCAGACCTTAATTAGGGTTTCTAAACCCTAAATTATGAAAAATGAAACATATATTTTTGAGAAACAAAAACATTTATAGAGTCTTTGGGACAATGTAAGGCTTAGCAAAATTTCAAAATGGAAAAAACTGTGATACATTGAGAGAGATATAGGATCAAAAACCTCTAGGACACTCTTATAATCCTAAACCTTAAACCTTAAACCGGAGACATCCTTATAACCCTAAACCCTAAATCCTATACCTCTAAATCCTAAATCCTAAATTCTAGTATTTTTCCTCTCACCTTTGAATTTCTTCATAATGAACCCTAAATCCTATACCTCTAAATCCTAAATCCTAAATTCTAGTATTTTTCTTCTCATCTTTGAATTTCTTCATAATGACATTGGTTTGTTCATAGTAGGATCGTAGATAGATGTGTAGATGGCTTGATGTTAAAGAAGACCAATAGTGGTGCATATTGGAAAAAGAATGGAGTATATGAAGATCGTATTGGAGGAGCTCGCCACTTCATTCAAGAATATGGTGCAAATTGGTGGAACCATGTTCAATCCATTGCATAGGCTTAGAACACATATAATATAAAGTTAAATCATATGTACATATATTATAAATAAAAAGTAGTATAAATATGATATTTTCCAAAAAAAAATAAGACATTTACCTAAATAAATTATCCAATATACTATTATAATGTCCAAAAGTTTCTATGTATTTATTTCATATTTTCATAATATTTTTTTCATATACTAATAAAAGGCAAATTTTGCTATTTTGAAAATCTCATATCTCCTAAACTATAAATTTTCTGAAAATTTTAAACATACCATTGGAATTAGAAGCATGACAAATAGGGGGGTAGGTCAAATCAAAAATTCAAAACAACAAAGTACACAAAAAGTCAACAGAAATTTGTATCAAGTCAAACGCCTTATATCTCAAAATTAAAAAACATGTATAGGATTTTAAGACCATCACTAGATTCCTAGATCCTTAAAATAGGGGGGTATGTCAAATTAAAACTTCAAAATTCCTATTTATATGTAAAATCAACTCAAAAGTCAAAATGGTCAAACACTTAATAATTACAAATATATGCACTTTTTGAAAACTTCAAGCACATATTTAGAATTGACAACCCTCAAACAAATCCAATGGACTTTTCAAAAATTTCAAAAAGCCTTGTATGACAAAAGTCAAAACCCTAAAGTCCAAGTCAAAGTAGCTAAATCTTCCAAACTGTAAACTTGTATAGGAAAAGAATTATACCATTGAATTCCTAGACATCATAAATAGGGGAGGCAGGGGGGGAGGATAGGTCAAGTCAAAATCCAAAAATAATGATGCCTAAAAATCGGAGACACTCTTGTAATCTTAAATCCTAAATCCTAAAAATCCTAAATTCTAAACCTTAAAAATCCTAAACCTTAAACCTTAAATCCAGATCGCGGATATACTTCGTAAATGGTCAAATAATCAAATGCCAAATGCATTTATATTGTCGATATTAATTAATGATTTGCATCTATTAGAATTAAAAATGTTTATAAAAGAGGCTCGACTAGCTACGGTAGAGGTATCGTTGGCACGAGCAAAGGTGTGGAAATAATGTCATTATGACCAATTATTAATAGTGGAGGCCACGATGATTATAAGTTCAAGAAGCCAACAAATACAATCAAGAAATGTGTCAATGGATAATTATCCACAAATGGCTGATTCCAACATGAAGAATGTTATATTACAACAACCAATTAATGCTATACCACTCCAAGCAATAGCGCCAATAACAATGACATCTTATTTTACATCGCCAACCTATCAACAACCAGAGTTGTTCACAAATGCGACTGTTAAAGATCCAAATGAAGCTCTGTTATTAAATCTAACAAAGAAGATGGAAGAATTGGCTGTGAATTTGACTAAAGATAAGGAGAAATGACATAAACCTTCTAATACAAGACCTAATGTATAGTGTAATAATTGTAAGGGACAAGGTCATTTTGATACGGAATGTCCATCACCTAGACAAACCAGTGTTCAATGTATATTTTGCGGAGGAAAGCACCCTACCCAAAACTGTTGGTATTTACAAAGGCAACAACAATTCAGTAATCAGACCATGATCCCACCGACTTAGTGAGAAGTCAATCAAGTTCAAACGAAAAACACGTATGGATGGAATGGAAATCAATCTAATTGATAAAATCAAACATTCATTAACTTTCAAAGTTCTAATTTTAATCAAGGATTTGCATCAAACCTCGAGAACTATGGAAAAGAGCAGCAGAGGTAACAGCAATATGTTCCATCGACGACATCGAACCAAATACCCTCCATACCAACGGGACAACCAGGATCATTTTCTAACCCTACATGGAATAAGCCTAGTAGGTATATATCGATGGAAACACCCAATATGCCGGATGGAGGTGCAAGAAGACCTTTTCGTTGTTTTTGTTGCAGACAGATTGGTCATTATGCCAGTGAATGTCCCAATTCCAAAGCCAGTGGCATTTATGCACCAATGTGTGCGAATTGTAAGCAGTCAGGATATACTTATCAATAATGTAATGCTTCGTTCAATTTCAATAATCGAGATTAGTAGATTCAAATCCAAGGAAAAATGAAGGAGATAAATCAAGGTCTACGATTCACTAGTTCATTGGATAGAAGTAGTCCAAGTGTTAGGGACATAGTCCTTAGAACCTTCTAGAGACAAGTTTCTAGAACCTTCTAGAGACAAGTCTCTGGAACCTTCTAGAAGCTTCCTAGTTGGTAGAAGTTGCTTGAGAAGCTTCCTAAATAAGAGTATATATTGGAATTGAGGCTGAAGAGTTCTTTAGTCTCGACAACACATCTCTTGGAGCTCTAGCTCACCTCTTTGGTGTTGTTCTTGTATTCATCTGATTAATCTAGTTCTTGTCAGTTCTTCTTGAACTTCTTGTTAGATCTTGAGCCTGTATTTCTATATCCGTGACAGTTTGTCGAGACTTCACTCACCTCAGATATCAGAGCTAGTTTCTTCTTTGTTAGAGTGTGGATTACCCCTCTGCTTGGAAGTGTACTAGCATTTTAGAGGTTACGGATTACCCTCCTCTAAATTGATATTTCTTTTGTTACAATATTGGAGTCTTATTGTTCTTGAAAAGAGTGGATTACCCCTTTTCTTGAAGCTCTTAAGGCATTTTAGAGGTTGCGGAGTACCCTCCTCTAAACCAATATTGTCTTCTTGTAGAGTCATTTTTGTCCTTCTCTTAGAATGGCCGGGGGTCAAGACATTAGTATGACGAAAAGTTCAGAGTCCAAGTTAGATGCTATCATGAATGCCCTCGCTACGTTATCGCAAAGAACTACACAGATTGAAGGAGTCGTGGCAAGGCTTCATAATGATGGAGCATTTGGGATGACACAATCTAGGTTGCACCAGCCTCAAACTTCTGCACTTGGAGAAGCAACTTTGCCTCAAGTTCGACAAGCACCGCTCATTCTACAACATAAGGAGCCCCGAGTTACCCATCCGGACAAGTTCGATGGTACGCGTTCCAAGTTTCGAGGCTTCATCAATCAAATCAGGTTGATAACAGTTTAACAGCCTGAATGCTATCCAACAGAGGAGTCACATGTTGGGCTTGTTGGAACCTTACTTACAAGATAAGCTCTATCATGGTTTGCTCCTTTGTTTGAGAAACGATCACCCATACTAAACAACTTTGAAACCTTTTTGGAGGCGTTTGCCGAAGCATTTGGTGAAAATGAAAAGGTTCGATGGGCTACAACAAAGATCCGGTCACTACGACAAGGGATGCGCTCTACATCAGTCTATGCATCGGACTTCAAGCAATTAGCATGCGACATCAATTGGGACGAAGAAGCGTTGATGAGTCCATTCTATTGGGATTTAAGGGATGATGTGAAGGATTTGCTGTTAACTCTTCTTGATCCACAAACGCTCAACGAAGCTATTAATCAAGCTGTGAAGTGTGATAATCGCCTATTCTAATGTCACCAAGACCAAGGTGCAAGACAACATATGGTTAGTCAAGTCCCAATTATGTCGACAAGCAGCATGAATTCACATTCAGAGGTAGAAGACATGCAAATTGATGTGGTATATATCAAATCCCTTACTCTAGAAGAAAAAAAGCGGCATATGGAGGAAGGTCTATGCTTGTATTGTGGTGAAGAAAGCCACAAAGTTGGAAACTATCCCAAGAAGCAATATCGACGTATTGTCAAGACTACGGGTGCATTTATTCAAGAAAATGAGGATGCCCAACAACAATAGGTTCCATGCGGCTGGATAGTGAAATATCGCAACAACTAGGTTCCTTTCTTTCCACTCAACCTACCCTTTGTTTTACAATCCCTTTACTTATTGGCCCTCAGAAACTGAGGACCTTAGCATTATTAGATTCAAGAGCATTTGCTTGTTTCTTAGACGAAGAATTTGCAAAGCGTCATAAGATCCTTTTAGTACAAAAATCCAAATCTGTTCACGTTGAGGTTATAGATGGGCGACCTTTATTGTCTGGTAGTGTCACCTATGAATCAGAACCTATAGAAGTGACGTTTAAGGGCCATAGTAGTCATATTATTTTCAATATTATTAGAACCCCATCAAATCCTGTTATTCTTGGTCTTTCTTGGTTGAAAAAGCATAACCCATCCATAGATTGGAAGTTGCGGAAGATAACCTTTCCCACAAAACCACCCAAGAGCAAGCCTAGTAGAAAACCCCAAATAGAGAAATCTTTATTTATTGGAGCAAGAGCGTTTATAAGATCATCTAAGGAAGGCACACCGTTTGTCATTTATGCAACTCCAACTACCGGGGAGAAGATCTCGACAGCAAGTATACCGGAGCAATATAAGGATTTTAAAGACGTGTTTCAAAAGAAAAATGCCGACATGCTACCGGAACACAGACCATATGATTGCACCATAGACTTACAAGAAGAAGCACAACCATCTTTTGGCCCAATCTACAATCTATCGCAGACGTAGTTGGCGGAATTGCGGAAGTACATCGACGAGAATCTAGCCAAGAACTTCATCCGTCATTCAAAATCATCAGGTGGAACATCCATCTTATTTGTGAAGAAGAAAGATGGCTCATTGCGGATGTGCGTGGACTATCGAGGCCTCAAAAAGGTAACAAAGAAGAATCGTTATCCGTTACCTTTGATTTCTGGTCTCTTAGAACAACTTGGACGTGCAAGGATCTTTACAAAAATTGATCTAAGGGGAGCTTACAACCTCGTACGAATCAAGGAAAGAGATGAGTGGAAGACAGCATTCCGTACAAGGTATGGCCATTTTGAGTATAATGTCATGCCCTTTGGTCTTACCAATGCTCCAGCGGACTTTCAACATATGATGAATGACATTTTCCGAGAGCACCTTAACGATTTTGTTGTCATCTATTTGGATGATATTTTGATATTCTCCAAAAATGAGGAAGAGCATGAAAAACATGTTCGTTTGGTCTTGGAGAAACAACGCGAACGAGGACTATATGCCAAGTTGGAGAAGTGTTTATTTCACTAAATAGAAATGGAGTTTTTGGGGTTTGTTGCGACTACGGAAGGCTTGAAGATGGACCCCAAGAAGGTGGAAGCAATCGTGTCCTGGGAGGTTCCAAAGACGGTTAGAGACGTACAATGCTTTCTTGGTTTTGCTAACTTCTATCGGATCTTTATCAAGAATTACTCTTAAGTTGCTGCTCCTCTCACTCGGTTGACATGCAAGGATAAACTAGAATGGGGACCTCTAGCGGAGAAGGCGTTTCAAGATTTGAAGACCGCATTTACTACGGCTCCAATCTTGGTACATCCAGACTTTACAAAGGCCTTTTATTTAGAAACTGATGCTTCGGATTTTGCTTTAGGAGCTGTACTTTCACAAATGGGAGAAGACAAGAAGCTCCATCCGGTTGCATTCTATTCTCGAAAGTTCTCTGCTATTGAAATCAATTATAAGATCCACGATAAGGAATTTCTTGCTATAGTGGATTCTTTCCAAGAATGGCGTCACTTTCTTGAAAGAGCTGCACATCTAGTGATCGTATATACAGATCACAAGAATTTGGAGTATTTCATGTCGGCTCGAGTTCTAAATTGACGTCAAGCTCGATGGAGTATGTTGCTATCTAGGTTCGATTTTGTTATCACTTATCGACCTCGAAAGCAGCAAGGCCTTTCTGATGCCTTATTGAGGAGATCGTATCTTCTACCAAAGGCTGGAGAAGTAGTGTTTGATCAATAATACACGACATTGTTGAATCCAGAGTAATTTCAGCTTTGCGCTACTATTTTGCCAGTTGATGTTGACTTCCTGAATTAGGTACGTGCCGTGACCATTGAAGATTCAGTAGCCATTGATATTAAGCAACGTGCCAATGACGACAAGTTCAAGGTGGAAAGAGATCTTTTATACTTTGAAGTTCGGTTATATATCCCAAAAGGACCAACACGACTCCGAGTTCTTCAATCTCGCCACGATTTCCCAGCTGCGGGACATTTTGGATTCAACAAGACCTTGGAGCTTATTTCTCGAGATTTTTGGTGGCCCCAAATGTGGAAAGATGTGAAAGATTTTGTCCTCTCCTGCGACATCTGTTCAAGATCTAAGAATCCTTGGCATCGCCCTTATGTACTCCTACAGCCATTGCCGATTCCACGTCAACCATGGTCTTCAATTTCCATGGACTTCATCACAGACCTGCCATCATCGAACTCATTTGACTGCACCTTTGTCGTGGTAGATCGACTTACAAAAATAGCGCATTTTGTCCCTTGCAAGGAGACATCATCCAGTGAAGTCACAACAAGGCTCTTTCTCGATAATGTGTATCGTTATCTTGGACTACCAGATGATATCATATCAGATCGAGGAACCCAGTTTGTATCAAAGTTTTGGAGATCTCTCTTTGAGATACTGAAGGTGGATATCAAGCTTTCTACGGCTTTTCATCCTCAAACTGACGGCCAAACGGAACGGGTGAACCAAGTCTTGGAACAATACTTACGATGCAACATCAAGTATCAGCAAGACGATTGGACCACATAGCTGTCGCTAGCTGAGTTTGCATATAATAACACCTTCCATACATTGACTCAACACACACCATTCTTTTCTAACTATGGATATCATCCGAAGCTTGATTTATTGAGTCCATCAACAAATAACAATCCAACAGCTGAAGGATTTGCGAAACAACTATCAGAGCTTCAAAATACGTTGAAGCTTCAATTACAATCCACTCAAGAATCCTACAAGGCTTCTGAAGATAGATTTCAGAATCAAGCACCTACTTTCAAAATTGGAGATAAAGCATGGCTTCTTTGACGGAATATCAAGACCAAGCGACCATGTGATAAGTTGGACTATCGAAGATTGGGACCATTTATCATCTAGAAGCAAATCAATCCACTGGCATACCGTCTGGAATTACCGGCTTCTATGAAGGTACATCCAATCTTTCATGTTTCTCTATTGGAGCCTTATTGAGAGTCGTCTTTTCCTGAAAGAGTACAATGTCCGCCATCTAGTATTGAGATTGAGAACCACGAGGAATACGAGGTTGAAAAGGTATTGGATTCACGACAAAGGTGGAGCAAGTTGGAGTATCTTGTTCATTGGTGCGGCTACGACATTAATGAGCGAACGTGGAAGCCAGCTAAAAATTTCACCAATGCGCCACAAAAGGTACAGGAGTTTCATCAACAACATCCTCATAAACCTAAGCCGGTTCAATGATAGCTTCCTTTGGAAGTTTGCTCACCCAAGAATATAAAAAAGTGAGAGAGCACCACCAAAATTCATAGTTGATGTAGTTATTTTCTCCAAGATAAAATAGAATTTTTTCAGTAGCCATAGTTTGGTCTTCTGATATGGATAGCCAAGAGATAGATACTATGCGAGTCAGATTATCTCAACCAACTAACTCACGAAGGTGACCTCGAGACGAAGAACCACCTGCATCACGACGACCACGGAGGATACCAAGTAATCGATCACTGGTGATTGTATTTGAGTCCGAGCCTGCTTACGATGGTCAGCCAGAAGGCATATTTGCAGGACAATTTTACAATGAAGACACGAAAGTTCATGCTTGGTCAGAAGTTGAAAGAGTGGGCCACTACCGTTGGCTTCAAGGGCCGATGAACCGCTTACCTCGTGAACAACAGTTGGAGTTCATAGCAGACGTTATACAATAGATCTTCATTTTCTTACGTTGGTACTGATTGACAACAACATTGCTTCTCAGAGACCTCGAAGCTAAAGGAGGGGGTGATGTTAGGGACATAGTCCTTAGAACCTTCTAGAGACAAGTTTCTAGAACCTTCTAGAGACAAGCTTCTAGAACCTTCTAGAAGCAAGTCTCTGGAACCTTCTAGAAGCTTCTTAGTTGGTAGAAGATGCTTGAGAAGCTTTCTAAATAGGAGTATATATTGGAATCGAGGCTGAAGAGTTCTTTAGTCTCGACAACACATCTCTTGGAGCTCTAACTCACCTCTCTGGTGTTGTTCTTGTATTCATCTGATTAATCTAGTTCTTGCCAGTTCTTCTTGAACTTCTTGTTAGATCTCAAGTCTGTATTTTTGTGTCTGTGACAGTGAGTAAACTTGTTTCACATGGTTGTAAAGTGTAATTTGATAAGAATGGGTGTTTTGTGAAGATCTTGATTGTTGATTATCTTGTCGTGTTGTTATTTGGCTACCATGTGAAAACATTGTATTTATATATTTGATATGTAATTTACTTAGTAACATAGTAAGAGTCATGTCAGTAGATTTTAATTGGTTGTAGAATATAGTTAGATTACTACTTTGAAAGGAGGTTGTTTAAAAGTACTACTATTAGAATTTATATAATTTTTTTTTGATTGTGGCTTTTAAGATTAATTTTGGTTGATAGCATTTTTTACATATTTAAAGTCACCTTTGTTAGACCTTAGTGACCCTTGAAGTCTTATTTTGTTTCTTTTATTTGATGTTTAGAGTATATATTATATAAATCTTATCAAAAAAAGGGTTGGAGTAGGATCTTAGTAACAAAAAGAGAAGTTAGGGCATTCATGTCGATGAATAGAAATGGATGATGAAAATCTCCATTCCTATTGGCCAAAAATCATGCCCAATGGACTTCAAGGAGGATGTCTGAGGTCTTATTAGGGATTAGGGTTACTAGATTTAGGATTTAGGATTTAGGGATTTATCTGGACTTTACATATAAATTTTGTGGTATTTGAATTTTGAATTTTTAAGATATAAAGAAAATAGTACTCAGGTGGTTATAGACTAGGATTTAGAGCACTTGATAGGATTTCTAAGATGCCAAAAAATTGGTAGTGAATTTATTGATCATTTTTTTTTGATAAAGCTTAAAAATAAGTACAATATAATTTAGAAATTTGAAAAAAAATTGAATGGTTGGATTAAGAGATATGATTTTTTAAATTTTTAGAAGAAGAAATCCTTTGTAGGAAAAACAAGTTTTGAAGGGTTTTGCTACAATTTGGAAATTTTATAGAAAGTGAAGAGGTTTTGGAAGCCAAGACTTTTTATATAAGTTAAAGATGGAATAAATCACTTATTATAGCTTAGCCAATAAGTTAAAACTAAACTCTCTACAACTAGATATCCCATATATTCTTAGATTTGTAAATCATGCTATACGACAATGTATGCAAATTTGATCCAATTTTTAAAATCTTTGAATCTAATGTTGCTGATTTTTTAAAGCGATTCCAATAGTGTATAGTATGTTTGTAGGATTTTTGTAAATTTCTAAATATGAGCATAAATATATCTCATATTTATTTTTAAAAAGTCAAATCTTTGATTGTTGATTTTGAATGTAATTCTTGTTGGATTATTCCAATTTTTTATTCTAATTTGAATTTTTTTAAGTCATTTGAAATGGAGTTAATATTAAATTAAAAATTATAATTGTAAATCCTAAATCCTAAATCTTAAGATTTTAAAATCAACCTTAAATCCTAAAAAATCAAATCTTTTATATCTTTTAAATAGAAATAGCATAAGTAATTTTTTTCTTTCTTAGAATTATAAACTTTAATACTAATGAGGTAGGTAGCCTTTAAATTCCAAAATTCTAAGAATTTAAGAATTTTTTAATCCTAAAAGTCATTTTTCAAACCTCTATATTATCAAAATTATATATTTTTTAGAAAAACTAAATATACTACTAGATTTACAACATCCAAAAGTAGAGAGGTAGATATCTTGAAAAGATTAAAATTCTTTACCTACAAAAAATTCAATTCTATATCTAAAAGTCAAAGAATATATATCTACATATTGAAAGAAGCATAAATAAAATTAATTGCACCATTGAAACCACAACTTTTTAAAAAAGAAGGATAGATTAACTCAAAATTCAAAAAATACATATGAATTTTTTAGAAACATACACATAATCCTAAATCCTAAATCCTAAATCATTTTTTCCTTAAATCCTTAATTCTAAATCCTAAGTCTTAATTCTAAAACCTAAATCTTAAACCCTAAAATCCTAAATCCTAAACCATGATACTTCATTCAACAATATGGTACAAATTGGCATATTCAAATACAATATATTATTGTAATACATAAAGTCTTGCCTGAGAATGCTCCAAGTACATGGCTATGGAAGATAGAATGGAAATTATAACGAAAAAATCTTAACTCTAATAGAATACTAACTAAACTCTAATCAGACCATAGTAATGTTAAACAAGTTTTAATCAAATTTAAAGAAATTTCAAAGGAATTACAAAGAAATAATAAAAAATCTTAAAAAAATATTAGAATAATCACAAATATATCTCAAATACATCTCAATTCAATCTTAATTTAATCCTGGTTAAAATCCTATTAGACTTCATTCAAACTTTAGGCCAAAAACTAACTAAATCTTAAACTTTAAATAAATCCTAATAAAACCCTAAATCATAAATCAAATCCTAAAAAAATCCTAAACTCTAAATCAACTCCTAATCAAATCCGAATCCTAAATCAAATCTTAACTCTAAATCAAACCCTAACCAAATTCTAAATCCTAAATCAAATCCTAAATTCTAAAGCAAATCCTAACCAAATCCTAATCAAATCCTAAATCCTAAATCAAACCCTAACCAAATCTTGAATCCTAAATCAAATCCTGATCAAATCTTAACTTTAAATCAAATCCTAACTCTAAATCAAACCTTAACCAAATTCTAAATCCTAAATTAAATCCTAATCAAACTCTAAATCTTAAATCAAATCCTAATCAAATCTTAAATCCTAAACCAAATCTTAACTACATCCTAAACCAAATCCTAACTACATCCTAAACCTTAAATCAATTCTGAAGAAAATTCTAAATCCTAAATCAAACCCTAATCAAATCCTAAATCAAACCTTAATCAAATCCTAAATCAAATCCTAATCAAATCCTAGTAATTCCTATAATAGATTTAAACCTCAATAAATAATGAATGAACTATTGATCTTAACTCAAAAAATTTATACTTCTTAATGATTAAATTGACAATAAGGACAAAAAATTTGAAAAATAATGGAATTACTAGATAGACGATGACCTCAAAAACGTGCACGGGAATTGGCTAGCCTCCTTCTCTAACCTTGATATTGATCTTCCAAAGCCAATATCTCTCTTTTTCACTATTCGATTGATTTTCAAATTCTCATATACATAGGAAAACGAGTCTACTATGGTCATTTATAAATTTCACTCTAATTTAACTAGTAGATTATAAGAAATCTTAAAAATCCTCATTGGACCTAAAATTCTACTTTTTGAGGCTTTGACCCACTTAAACCTCAATAACTCTCAATTCAACTATTAAATCAAGTTAGAATTCATAATACATATTAAGCACAACTATAACCATTAATCCACAAAATTTCACTTGTAGATCTATTATAAAACTCTCAAAATCGCTCAGAATATCAATCCTATTTTGATTCACAAAATCCAAGTCATCTGAAAACAAATTTGACTTTGTAAAGATCTTAAAAAATCATTACAAATCCAAATCACACAAAAATAATACTCAAAAAAATGCAAACTAGTCTACTATCAAATTCCATTCTTCAATTTGTAAAAAAATCCCAAAATCATTGTCAAGGCTTGGTTTTGTGCCTCAGAGTCTAATTTTGACCTTGATTTATAATCAACCCTCTCCGGGCATCAATAACTACTTTGTCTAAAAGATTTTTCTTAGAATTTACTCTTAACTTTCTTCTAAAAAAACAACATTACTACTTAAAGTTTTACTACCTTCCTATCTTTCATCCATATTTTTTTACTTTATCTTTTAATTTGGTTCTTCTATAATAAGATCCATATTATCATCTTTTACCATATATTTGTGTTACTATATGACATCCACTTTCTCTAAATTTATGCATCCCCCGATATGTGCCAAATAATCCAACTTTATTTGATTCATATTATACTCTCAATGTCTTCATCTAATTATTCTTATTTATTTTTGATATTCAAATAAAAATCATCTTATTATCTTAAAAGATTTATATCTTTAACAAAAGTTTTTATATTTATTTATGTGTGCCTTTATTTGAATATCTTCACTTGTTTTTTTTTTTTTTTTTTTTTTTTTGGCTTTGCTTCAATTTTTAATTTTGAATAGCTATAAATTCTTATCTTGTATATTTTTTTATATTTTGTCTTTACAATTAATTTTGGTGCTTGAAAAAAAATTCAACCATAAAGTAATTTCCTTTGAATGAATTTGCACAACCTTATCATCATCCTTTACACCAATAGATGCAATTTTCTCCAAATTTCTTCCAATCCATTTTCTTGATACATCCCAAAATCTTTCATCATCTTCTAATATTCTTAATTCACAAAATTCTTTCTCAATCAATTTTTTTTAAATGCCAATAAGACTTAAATCAAAGGCACCTATATCTTGTAAGAGTACCTCTTTTTTTATATTTCCAAAGTCTTGCTTTACAATGATATTTCTATAATTTTTTTATTTTTTTATTTTATTTTTTTAATGCTAATTTTTTCTATTATTCCATATGTATGAGTAGTTTGGAATATCCTCTTTTGTACATGACCAAACTATTGACAAGATACAAAATTTGAAATGAAAAGATTAAATCGAAACCTCTCCCTTATAGCCACATATATCTTGCTTGTATTTTTTTTTTCTTATTTCTTTGATTCCAAGTTCTATTTAAGATATCCATATAATTTTTAAATCCATTATCCATATCTTTATATTTGAAGATTTTTAGATTTTCCACCCTTAAATTTCATACTTCATGATGAACCTTATCTTTATTAAAATCCAATTGTGCTCCCATTACATGTATATTATCTATATAACTTTGACCTTGGTCCAAAAGAAAAGTGCTCACAATTAACTTAATCATAGCCAATGACTTCGCATCCTTATCTTTTGTTCTATAATCTTTATTTGCCATATAATCTTGTATAACATCCTTTATATCTTCTTAAATATATCCTTGTGAAATATCATAACCTTTTGTTGTTTGAAAGCATTGAATAATCTCATAATATTAAAAAACCTCATACCCTTTTAAAATCTCATGCTCTTGAAAAGTCTCAAAATTTTCATGATAATCCTTTGTGGTTTCACAACCGCATTTATTATCATAACCTTGTGCAATTTCATAACCCTCTCTATAATAATCATGTGAAAATCCATAATTTCTTTCATCCAAGTCATATGTGGTCTCATAGCCATATCCAATTTGACTTTATTATCATCTCCATGCATAATTCCACCACTTCTCACATTATAATATCATGAATTTACATAACTTCTATGATCATAACCATGAGTAGATCCATAATCTATTTTTTTTAAAGGTTCAACCTTATACTCCTTAATATAATCCAAAGTACTGAACAAAATATCTTCACTTCCTTCAAATGTAGAAAATGTCCTTTGGTCACCAAGAAATGCTCCATCCAAATTGCCATCACCAACTTATATAAACTTACTCAATGTAAAATAGCCATAGCTTTCAACCGCATTGTCATTAGTTTCCAAATCTTTAATCTTTCAAATTTTTAATTACCTTCAAATTTTTGGATACCTTAGCCTTCCATAGTAATAGTTTGAAAAAAGTCTTTGTTCTCTCCTTCACCACCTTTGGTATAAGTTCCAATTTCTTTCATTTGCAAAAAATTGGCTCCTCTATTGAAGTCCCCCACTTACTCTTCTATTTCTTTTTTTTTAAAGATTACTCCCTTGCATTGATGAAGATGACATAGAAGCCAAAGTAGAATATTTCTTAGGCCATATTGCAATTCATTTAGATTTTTCTTCTTATTGCCTTGCAAAAATAACTACTACTTTCTTCAGCTTCTCCCAATTATTGGTACAACTACTCTCCGTAGAGTCACATACAAAAGTATGAAAAGCTTATCTTTGAAAGCATCACCAATACTATTTAAAAATAATTCTACTTTTAAAGAACCCAATGACTATCTCTTTGAAGATGAGAATTGATAAAATCTCTTTGAAGATGAGAATTGATAAAATCTCTTATCAAATTCTTCTAAGAATTCATAAAGATCCATATGTTTACTTGATTGCAACTCTATCCAATCCAAAAAATTTTGCTTGATAATCCTATCCTCATCTCCATCAATAAATTCTTCCTTCAAAAGTTCTTGAAATTTTGACCATGTCTCCATACTTCTTCCAAGTAATTTTTCTATTTTTTTATGAATCCTAGGTTCAATAGCCAAATAAAAGCTTAAAATCATCTTTGCCTCAAGGATTTGGCATATCTCCATTTAACATGTATAAACTTGTAAAAACTTAGTGATATTGCATCTTTCAAACCTCCCAAATTTGTTGATGATTCCTTACAATGCCCTTATGATATCTTTTTCAATTTCTTGAATTCTTTGTTGTTCTTCCATGAATATATATAAAAAGCCTTAAAAAACTCACTAACATTTGATCCATCCAAAATATTCGACCTACTCAAAGACCTTAATGACACATTGTCTATTTAGCTCTACAATGATCAAAAATATTCCTTGAAATTCTCCAATAAATATCTTATGATACTTCAAAATGCTCCATGATAATCCAAATATTTCCATTGTGTTTCAAGTAAGTTTGTAAAGCTCCATGAATTCAAAAAGTTCCAAAATCAATCTTCTTTCTATTAAATGGACGATCAATTTCAATAACCACTAATAAAACTCAATACCTTCTACCTCAAACTCTCATGTGGGTTCACCAAATATATCTTAATACGTAAAGTCTTACTTAAGAATGCTCTAGGTACATGGCTGTGGAAGATAGAATGGAAATTATAACAATAAAATTCTAATTCTAATAGAACACTAACTAAAGTCTAATTAGATTATAACAAGGCTAAGAAAATTTTAATCAAATTCAAAGAAACCTCAAAGGAATTACAAAGAAATAATAAAAAATCTTAAAGAAATATTAGAATGATTACAAATATATCTCAAATAGATCTCAATTCAATCTTAATTTAATCCTAGTTAAAATCCTATTGGACTTCATTCAAATTTTAGGCCAAAAACCAATTAAATCTCAAATTTTAAACAAATCTTAATCCTAAATCGAATCTTAACCAAACTTTAAAACTTAAATCAAATCTTAAATCTTAAATCAAATCCTAACCAAATTCTAAACCCTAAATCAAACCTTAATCAAATCCTAAACCCTAAACCAAATCCTAACCAAATTTCAATCCTAAATCAAACTCTAATCAAATTCTAAATCCTAAATTAAATCCTAATCAAACTCTAAATCCTAAAACAAATCTTAACTAAATCCTAAACCCTAAACCAATTCCTAACTAAATTGTGAGTGTAAATTTTATCCTTCTATCCAAATTATAAAATGGCATCAATTAAGAGTTGC